>NC_072467.1:16513480-16715980 GCF_027596085.1 Anoplopoma fimbria
GGAAGAGAGAAGAAAACAGAACACAGAAGAACCAGATCGCTTCTCCGCCGCTCCTAGAAGTCGGCCAGAGCGAGGAGCTCCTTAGTCGGAGAGAAGAACCACCATGTCCCGGAGGAAGCAGAGCAAACCCCGGCAGATAAAGCGTAAGGATGAAACAAGCTCGCTGCTTCATGTTGTGTGTTGTTGTTGTGTGTTGTTGTGTGTTGTTGTTGTTGTTGTGATTGTGAACAGTTACAGTGTGTGGAGAGCCACGCGCGCTCTGGGAAGAAGAAGAAGCCGCATGTTGTTTTTTTTTTGTTGCGGCGCTTCGGCTGAACTGTGCGTTCACTATAAAGTTGCTAAGTAGTATGGAGGGACACTGTAACGCCGGGCTATGTCGGCAGCACTTTAATTTCACCTTCTTTATATGTATCAAACCGCAACACAAATGACACCCCACAAAGAAGACTGTTGCGCATCAGATAATATCAGCGAATTGAACCATAAAGTGCAAGTTCAATTGAGTTCATACCATACAGCCTTTTCTCTCCGAGTGACGTAGCCTACACCTTGTGCAAAAACCGTTTCTTAGAAGTGGTGTAAAGCGCCGCTTTGGCAGCCTCGCTATCTAAAGACTGCGCGAGAATATTTTCTATAAAAGTTCTCATATATATATTATTAGCCTGTAAAGAATGCTTTGTCCGCTGGCAGCTAAAACTGTAGCCGTGGCTTCCTGTTTAATTCTGTTGTGGAAACGTCAGTGTTCTCTGAGAAAAGGCCGATGTGAACAGAGATAGAGCGGCGATCCGATGTGAGCCCAGATAGAGATTAAAATTGGATCTTTTTTTATTTGTTTTCTGTCTGAGGCAGCGCCGGGGCCGCCGTTGAACCCCCCCCTGGCTTTTCACTTCTCTTTTCCCAGAGATGGGGCGTCAGATAAGGCCGCCTGGCTGATCTCTCCCGCTGATAGCTGCTTACAATTGGATCTTTTTTTTTTTTTTTTTTTTTTTCCAATCTATCCCTTTAACTCAATAATGCATCTTTGGGGCCCGCTTGGTCTGGTGCTCGGCTCTTCTCCGTGCTTGACGAGCTCTTCCTGTTCATAAAGCGTGTGAAGGTTTATCTCTGATGCTCGTTGTTAATATAAAAAGCATATTAATGATGTTGTGATTAACCCCTCCTTTGGCATGTGTTGCACTCTGAGCTGAGAAACAAACTTAAGTTTGATATCATTGTGGCCTTCTGGAGATGAAAGATAAATTGAAAAATATGTTCATGTATCTGTTTGGGAGCTACAGCTGGAATGGAAACATGACATCATCGGGGACAGTTTGTTTAGTGAGTTATCACATTAAGCAAATAATAATATCTCATCATCAGTGATTGTGTCACTGTGTTCCCAGAAAGCTGGTGTCTAACAGCAATATTTGGAGGCTTACATAAATACAGTTATACATGATATTAATGAGTGGACATTTCTGACCAAATTAGCAGATTAATCATCCTGGCTCTGGTGGCAGTAGGCATATTTTCTGTTAGACGTCTGATTTTAGAAAAACATCCATTCAAATCTGTCGCTATCAAATGCTAACCTCACTTGTGGACTTTGTTAAGGGCAAGAGGTCAAAAGGAGCAGGAAGGATCTTTCCTTTAAGTTGCCTTCAAGATACTGTGCAACCTGCAAACTAGGGTTTGAATCAGTGCATAGTTCCAGCTATTCTGCTTGTTAAAGATTACTCCATGAGTTGCTCAAACTGCACAATTTCAGTCTTAGTAATACGCCCCATCTGCATGTTGTTTCTTTTTTTTTTATTGCTCCGCCAAATATGGTTTGATTGAAGAAGACACGAATGGAGAGTTGGACATGCTGCTGCTCAAAATGTGGCGAGAGTGGAGTGTCTCGCCACGTAGATGATCTAGGTGATTCCCTCACTTCAATTGGGTCCTGCAGGGATGAGGTATTTTTGTAGTCCAACCTGGAAGTTAGCATTGCATCGGTTTTCTCAACAAAAAGCCAATGGGAATTTTTTCCATTGGATTGTTGCAGAAAATAAGCTTGAACGACAACATCAGGCTACTTGCTAGCTAAAGACGCTGATGATATGGAGTCCAAAAACCTGGAAATGAGTCAGCATTTTTGCACTTCTGTGGTTAGCTTAAGAGTTTTGAACATTTTATTCTACAACATAAAATAGGTCAGTAAAAATAGCCAACTTGTAGATTGTGAAGCTTTTACTTGTTTTAAAAAAAAAAAAAAAAAAAAGGCGGTTGCTAACAAGTTCCTAAATGAGACGACTAAAAGGCATCACTAGAACACTGCTCATCTTTTAGCTTAGAGGTGGTGACGTGAAGTCATGTGACTGTGGTGGAGTTCCTCTATAGCCTAACATTAGCTTTTTACTTCTGCTGTTTGCATTTATGCATTTATGCTTATACAGAGATTGTCACCCTTACAACTCTGAATGTGCACCTCCAGGATTTAGAGCTGTTAAGCAGTCGGTCCCGTCACGCAGTGACGCTAACATTAGGTTTAGCTACATTAAGTTAAAGTGCAGAACCGTCAACAGTATTGTTCGGGGTTGTTGGGCCAATATTAAGCATTGTCAGACACTTTGTCATACAACATGAGTAATGATGACTATAGCACTAATGTAATATCTGTATGAAAGTACGCTAACCTGGACTAAGAACTGTAGCACTGTTGGTTCCTCACTGCAGATGGAGATGAGGTCTTAATATAGTTAAGTCATTTTTAGCTACTTTTTTCATAGGTTGCCCCTAATAGCACTGAACTCATTAGCGCCACCTATTAGGTCGAGCTATGTTCGCTGGCAAGTGACAGACTAGTCTATATAGTCTGTCACGTTCTTTCACATGTTTCCATAGAGAGGCCTATCAGCTGTGAACTCCCATCAGGCACCTACAGTAAAGCCAGCAGCAAGGCCTAGAGATGAATCCCAGACCCCCAGGCCGATAAAGCCAGGCTAGACTTGAGAGAGAGAGAGAGAGAGAGAGAGAGAGAGAGAGAGAGAGAGAGAGAGAGAGAGAGAGAGAGAGAGAGAGAGAGAGAGAGAGAGAGAGAGAGAGAGAGAGAGAGAGAGAGAGAGAGAGAGAGAGAGAGAGAGAGAGAGAGAGAGAGAGAGAGAGAGCATATGTGTGTCTCGGGGGGTTATGGCTGTCTTTTTATCAGTGCTTCTGGTCCACTATGCTTCCCTGTGCACCAGGCCCCGGCTGCGGTTGAGGCCAGCCAGGCTCTCAGCCCTGTGACTCTCTTGTGATTTGGCAGACATTTTGATAGGAAAGAGTGAGGAGCGATAAGGACTTTGTTCAGCGTGTGTGTGTGTGTGTGTGGGGGGGGGGGGGGGTCAGTCAGCAGAGGTTGGGGCTGCTGGTGCTACCACTACCGGTGCAGTGTGTCCACCATGTTGTTTGGAGCATGCTGCTTGTTGTCACTGATATGACAAATTCCAGGCAGGTCACAGTGTTTTCAGGTTGAGTTTCATCATTGCAATGCTAACTGCTTCCTTGTAAAAATGATGAAGTGGTTTTATTGTGTACAATTAAACTGATGAAGCTAAAGCCCGTTGATGGTTGTGTAGTTATTGTGATTAGTTGCTGACATTTTCTGTAATGAAGTCTGTTGGTGTTAATCTACTATCAAATGCAAACTCAACTTGTCCTGCAGCAGATTCAGAGTTAAACTTTTCCACCGCATCAACCTCTTGAGGGCATTTACTGTGAAGCAGGTGCAAGGAGTTATGATTAATGCCAAAAAGATGAGTATGCGGATTCTTTGAGCAACGTTGTGTTCACGTTCAATTTTGGCCCCCTAAAACAGTACTTAAAGTTTGGGTGTGAGCCCATAAGATTAGAAATGGACTGGCATCTCCTCATTTAGTGAAGACTGGACAGCCTTTTGTGTCAGTTTTTAGCATTACAAGGGAGGAGCAGAAGAAAAGAAGTATGCGTGGCAGTCACCTGTTGGGTGGTCATTGATCTGTTGACTGACAGAACCGTGAACTAATGTGAGGAAGTACTTCTGATTGGACGTCATACATCTAGGGATTAAACTTCTCTTTAGTTCATCGGCCACATACAGCCCTATGTGATCTCAATTGGGCCGGACCAGTAAAACCGATGCATGATAACATATGTATAATAACCTTTCTTTTACTGTACAGTCAGTAAACGTTTACAATTTATAACCTCTCCATTTACAAAACAGATGATGAGACAACTGTTTCCTCAAAACCTTCCAACAATTAATTTATCTTCTCTGTTCTCAGTTGTCCTTGCAAGTTCTTGTATCATGATGAGTCTGATTGTGACAGCAAACTATATGCCTGCCGTGAACACACCATGCACACTGGCTTCCCATCTACCACTGGGAAGAAATTGGAACTGGTCGATTTTTTTTCTTCTCCTTTTTTTTTTATCAAATACTTTTTCCACGGATGGCTCCTGCATGAATGTAGCCTTCCCTTGACACGTGTCACATGACAACTTCTCTGCAGTTTTCAAACTTTGCAAAGTCATCCAGTGAGCCAGATCGGACTCTGGGGCAGGCCGGATCTGGCCCTCGTGCTGTGTGTCATTGATGGAAAAAAAAATCAAAGTGGGTTTTTGTGAGCAAAGCTGCAATTATGCTTCTACAAAGTAACAAGTGAACGTCTTTGTAAAGCTACTTAGAGAGGTGTATTATGGGACAACCTCTTGTCAGCCTCTACATTTCCAATCAATCGTAACCATTAATCTGAAATCACCTGTTGCTGTCACTAAGTGAGGCGGCGGAGGCACTGTGAATGAAAAGAACAGGGTTAGTTTTACAATGTATTTCTATGGTTTTGGCTGCGTGGATTGGGTTCTACTAAAGCACAAAAAATCCTTTTCAAGAGAATGAGAACAAATTTTTTTGTGGGAAAAGTGATATCCCTATGATAAAGTGAAGGCTACACCTGTAACCTCCAGTTTATCACCAAGTCAAACAAGTGATAAGGGCTGGGTGCTTACCACAATGTGTCTGTACCACTGTGTATCTGAAACTGTCAAATGCTGGCACTGAACGTGCGGCCAAAATTGTAATGCTGTTATCTTATTCTTTGCTTTAGTTCATGATTTCTACTGCAGTTGGGCCAATTTCAGACATTTTAAATGAATGGTAAAGTTCTTGGACAGTTGCAAGTAGGTTTGATATCAGTCCAAACCCAGGTATCGTATCACCCCTTTTATCAAAAATCATAATACATCATAATCATATCCCACCCCACAAGTGATGTAGTTTAAATGTACAGCTCTAGAGGAGCCATGCGTTTCCCCTCTAATTCTCTGACCTGAAATAACTTTAGTAAAAGACAACAATTGGCACACACACACACACAGCGGCGACAGCAAACAACACAGCATGGATATCTTTTTCATTTTTTCCCCCTGGCAACAATGGATTAGGTCCAGGACTTTCTGTGGGCCCATGGTCGAGGAGGAGAAGTGGGTGTTAGTGTAGCAGATAGATATTTGTCTGTGTCTCTTTGTGCGTCATCCTCCCCAACAGTTGGCGATCTTTCAGCCTGATAAGGCTCCCATCCTCGATGTGGAGATATGAGGCCGGCAGGCGGCCCACTGAGGCTGGATCCCTGGGCTTATATTTTGGCGGTTGAGATGGGAGACGTGATCAAACTTGGCGGAGATTGCTGCTTCTGATATCGCGGAAAGTGCGAGAGAGAGAGAGCGAGAGAGAGAGAGAGAGAGAGAGAGAGACGGTTGGATGGAGGGATGGAGGGCACGTTGTAATTACATCTGGCTGTTGCATGTCGTTTTTTCCCAGCGTTGTTGCTGGTTTTGTTTGCGATTGGCTGGGGGAGGGTCTTCGTATAATTAAAAGAAGAGACGAGCACGAGGAGAGCAAAAAAGTGATAAGAGGGAGGAGAAGAGTTAGATAGTATGAAAGACAGAGAAAAAGTGCGTGGAATACATAGCTGCTGGATGAATGTGTTGTGGTGTGTTTTTTAATAGCAGCCCAGCCAGCTCTGCCGCTTCCCCCACCCCTCTGTGAAAGATGTGTGGGGCTGATAAGGAAGCCTGCTGATGGTAGATAGATAGCAGCCTGCAGATCCACACTACAGATTGTGTGTGTGTGTGTGTGTGTGTGTGTGTGTGTGTGTGAGACAAAGCCTGGTTCCTATGACATCATTGCTAGAGCTCAGAGGTCAGCATGAATAATATGCCGCCTCCCATGGCTTAAAGTGAACCGGGACGCCTGCAGAGGCCAGACAAGGAAATCAGCACTCTGACCTCCACCTCCTTCACTTCTTCCCTTTTTTTCCCTCTCAGTAAACACTGGCCAAACTTCTCCATAGCTTATAGCGCTTCTATAAGCTATGTGTTTTCTGAAATGACTTCAGATAGGTGCCATGTTGAGTGTTGCAGCTGAAAGGAATGTTTTTTTATCAGTAGTCTGACAAGGCTCAGGTCACGTGATTGTTATATGAGCGCACAATTGAGAGATTAATTCATTCTTTGTGAGCCAAAGTGACATAAAACACACAAGCATGTCTAAATTCCTAGCACACACACACACACACACACACACACACACACACACACACACACACACACACACACACACACACAGACACAGAGAAGACTCATGCAGCGCCTTGGTGGCTTTCCCTTGTGTGTGTGTGTTTTTGCCTCTTTGTTCTGCTTTTAGCTTGATGTGAACTTTTGATAAGCCGCGGGGCCTGATCTCCGGTGCAGATAGAGATCGCCAAAGCGTGATTAGAGTTGTTATCAGGCTGGAGCAGGCAGGAGTCGAGGCTCCCACCGCAATAACAACAGGCCCAGGCGGGAGCAGCCGGGGTCCAGACCCTGGCAATCAGTTCCAGCCCTAATGGGATTAATGTTGTTGTATAATTAGATGATAGGTGTGAATGCATTTCTTTTCTCCCTCAATCTTTTCTCACTCATTCAACAACCTCCCTCCCCCGTCTCTCCTCTCTCCCTCCTCCCTAACAAGCATTGTCATTGATTAATTTAATTAAAATTAATACCACGTATTACTCATTCCAGATTCTGTGTAAGATAGCGCAGACATGTTGGAAAATTTTGGCGTTCATTGATGATTATCTCCAGGGGGGAATTCTTTCTGTAAAACACAGTCTTTTCGTTAAAGAGTGTAAAAAGTTGAAGAGCAAACAGTAAGGGGTGGGGGGGATTTGACAGCATCAACAGGATGACTCGCACTGGGTTGATTCTACTGACAGATGTTAAACTGGCCAGATGGTGACTGATTGGAGTTGGCGATTCTCATTCACACGATGATGTGGCTTGCTGTGAGTGTTGCATATGACTGCAGTCACACCCACATGTGCATGCGTGGGGGGGGTCATTGCTATAAAATATATAGCAATGATCGAGTTTGAACAAGTCTGCGAGAATGCCTTCAGTTCTAAAAAAGGTTGAAGAGGCTGAAACTCTACTTTTCATATTAAATCGTTTTCATGTGACATTATTGAATTATTCTGCTCTTTTTATCATTTTGGCTCATAAAAGCGGCAGTTTCATTAGATCTTGTGGATTTGCCTGTTTTCTCTCCAGAGGTTTTTGCTCCCTTGCTTAATGTTTGCATTGTGGCTATTTAGGCAGCGTTGACAAAGAGTGTGTGAGTGTGGATGGTCAGATACACCAAAGGGGGAAGTTGACAGGGTTATAGAGGAAACACCGTTTGTGTTCAGTGTGCGGATGAGTTATTACCCCTTCCTATTTACCCAGCGGACGGCCTCGCGGTGAATTATGGCTCCCCAACTCACCACCGTTGTAAACGCCGTCACCCTTGACCCTCGGCGCTGACGACTCCGCAGAGGAGGGGAGAAGAGAAAACATCACCCCGGCCAACAGTAGCGTAATCTACGTCCAAACTGTTTGCTCTAGCAGTAATTACCGCTCCGCCAGCTCTTCCCAGGGAGCTTTGTGAGGGCTTAACTCAAGGCTGACGCGCTCCCTGTTTGAGATGGTGGATGTTTAACAGAGTAACCAAAGAATCCAAGCCTCTGTGCATGAAAACGGGGACATGTGATGGTCACCATGCAAGGTTTTCATCCACATTCGTCTAGTTTAAATTGATACATGTATAAATGGTAGAGGTGCACCGATGGATCGGCTGCCGATCGTAACCGGATGTTTGTCAGATGATAGGCCGTGACCAGTGACCAGCCAGTGTCATATTTCATATTTTCATGCTTTTTCTCTTGCAGGACACATTTACACACATGTGCCGAATGATAGTTATACGTCAACACACAGCAGCACAGGCAGTAATGTCTCAGCCGCACACACCCACACAAACACACATGGTAAATCATCGATTAGGTGGTCCTCCAGTGTGAGTGACCAAGACATAAAGCTCTAAATTTGTCAAAACAAAATAAGCCGTGGAGGAGCCACCTTAAAAACATCTGCAAAAACTAAATAAGACACCTGTATTTCATAATTATTATTATTATTATTATTATTATTATTATTATTATTATTATTATTATTATTATTATTATTAATAATAATAATTAATTATGTAATTACTATTGTTGTTTTTATTAGTATTATTATAAGCCTAATAATTTTTATTGTTATTATTATTTTTAATTATTTATACTAAGCAGCAAGGCGTCTCTCCCTATCCCAGTCCTGCTAAGCTAACAGATAACTTTAATGGAGGGTACATGGACTTGCATTATGATACATTAAAGCTCCATTCAGTAAAAAAATGAGTATTGGGCAAAAATAAAATTTAACGTTATCATGATGCGTTCAAATGCAGTCTTGTAAAATGCAGTTTTTTGATGAGAAACTATGGTTATTAGACAGTGAATTATAACCTGTTTAACTTCCTTGATTAAAACTTCTAATGATTAAATTTTTTTTTTAAATAAAATCTTTTATTTTTTAAACATTTGACGTGTGTCTCTTATGCAAGGAACCAATATAGATGACAATAGCAAGGTAAAAGGATACCATTTAGAATTTTTGGTCAGGTTACAATGACTTCGGCACGGTTCAATTTTTGACACGGTGGTGAAAAAACGTTAGTCCGAAGACTTGCTGTCAACTACAATTGAAAAAAATCAAAATGGGCAAGTCAGACTTTCTAGAATCAGAAAAAATTCAAATGGGTGCATCTCTGATAAATAGAGCTAGGTTAGAATGTCAAAAGTGAGGGTCAGAATATCAGAATCCCAGAATGTAAAGCTCCCTTCAGTTATTCTGGGTTGTGAGTAGTGTGAGTAGTGTGTGTAGTTGTTGGTTACAGGACTTGTTTTTGTGTGTGCGATAGCTGTAGGCCACGTGGCTCTGATCTCTGGTCAGAATGACTCTGGACGCTCAAAGGACAGCGCGTGTGCGTGTGCATGTGCGTGTGTGTGTGTGTGCGTGTGTAAGAGAGACACAGCCAGTGTTATGACAAGCCCCCCCCCAGAGGCCGTGCTAACACAGATCATTTGCTCCTACTGTGCGCTCTGTTCCAGGGTGTTCAGGCAACCTGAGCAAACAACACCGCCTGACCTGCTTTTACTGCCATGAACACACATACGCACCCACATGCACACACACACACACACACTTCATAACTGCTCTTTTACCAACCAGCCGACAATAACTGAAACTGTAGCTTGAAGCTGGCAAGATTGAATTGAAAGAACACCAATATCAAATCAGATTAACTGTTAAGAGGTCAAAGGTCAAAAGTCACAGCAGCCTGAGAAGATGGAACAATGCTCCACCTTCTCTAGACGTATCATAAAGTGCTTAATACACACACATTCTTTTGCTCTGACCTTTGACCCTGTGTGTGCACCTGCTCTCTTTGCAGACAGCCATCAAGTTGGAGAAAAGCCTCATCACGACCTATGTGTTAGGATTTCATATAAGTTGATTGTATTCATTGTATTGTATTCATGGGTTTATGGGCTAAAATGGAGGCATCATAAGATTTGATCTCATGGCATTATTTATGGAGGAATGTGACACTCCTGCAGAAATTTAATATATTAAAGATGCAATGAAAACAACATGCAACACATATGGTTTGACTCAGCATGTCACACTTTTTATTTGACATTCATGAGATCTGTATGATAATGTTTCAGAGAAAAAGAAAGTTGCTTGAAGTGTCATTTTTGTCCGGGCGGTTGACCTGTTTCTTTTTTTATATATGGGTTTAAAACTGAATAATCTAAATGCATTTTACATGTCTTTATTGTGATCTGAGTTTTTATCTGAAAACCTTTGCAGTGCTGGGAGGTGAGGGAATACATTTGGTTCAGCTACATAAGAACCAGGAAGTTCACTAGGAAGAGATCATATGATGGAAACGTGTGTGTGTGTGTGTGTGTGTGTGTGTGTGTGTGTGTGTGTGTGTGTGTGTGTGTGTGTGTGTGTGTGTGTGTGTGTGTGTGTGTGTGTGTGTGTGTGTGTGTGTGTGTGTGTGTGTGTGTGTGTGTGTGTGTGTGTGTGTGTGTGTGTGTGTGTGTGTGTGTTCTGGCCCAACACATCCCCCAAAAACAAGAAGGTCGTCAGTCCTAAGTGATAGGGACAGGCTCAAAGCAGTGACACACTTTCTGGGTCCTGGTGTTGTTTTTGCTGGCTCACTGTCTCACTGTCACAGCTTACCGGGACGTTTAAAAAGTCCTGTTATTTTTGAGACCAAATGAAATAAAGAATGATTTTTACTGCGGATCACTACAGAAACATGTCATTCTCTGGGAGTTTGGGGGAAGTGCAGCTGGCTGACCCTTACAAAGCACTTAATACACAGAGCAGATGGTATTTCTGGACACTCGATTGGCTGTGCATTGAAATTATGCAGAGCTCAACACTAACTTTTAAAAGTGGTTTCCAGGCAGGCAACCGGGCATCAGCTTTTGTTTAATGAAACTGAAAATCTGTCATATAAATATATATTTGGAGTTATGGCCCTTCAGCACTGAAGTCTTGGACTGTGTGTAACTCTAGTGACACCAACATCAGCTTGTCCAACCTCCGGTCCGTCCAGACTCAGACAGCTGAATCCCCTCTCCCATACAGCGCTGCCACTGATGGCACCAAAGGCCAAGAATCTCTTGCCAATTTCACAAAATAGTTGCCAATGACAACTTGGCAACCCCTAACTGTAGAGCCATGTAATGTTTTGTTCCTATTATCTTCTACAACATGTCCGTGAGTTAAAAAAAAAAGAGATGTGTTGTTCCTAGGATAGTAAAGACTTGGGACGATTAAGCACCCAGGGTGGGTACATAATTAAAACAATAAAAAGGAAAGCAGTGAAGAATAGAGAGGGAGAAGAGGAGGGAGAAACAGCCACCATACAGTACAGCAATGCACAGGAGAGGAGGAAGGCAAAGTGGAGAAGGGGACAGTGAGGGAAAGAGGAAGCAGAGCAGGGTAAGAAGGAGGAAGAATAGGAGGCGATAAGGGCAATTCGGTGTCCGAGACAATGCTAGTAGAAAGAGGAGATGCTGGAGGAGCCTCCTGGGAGCCAGCTTAACAGAGGAGGTCTAGACCAGAGGCTCCTCTCGCTGTCTGTCTGCCACACACAAGCAGACACAGTTTACTTAGATCAACACCTTTAGGGGGCAGGTTTTTTTTCATGAGCAGCATCTATCTTCAGGTGGTTGACATCGGTGGTGACTGGGCAGGTGCTTAGCTTTCTGGTCTTCCAATAAGCTCGTTTCCTCCTCTGTGTTGGGAAAATGCTACTTATTTTTTTTTAATCAGTTTTCAGATCAATCAGAGGCAGTTGTTGTTGTAGTTCCCTCTGGCTGCCAACAGAGGATGATACAAGTCATTAATGTGTTTTTATGTGTTACCATAAGGATTGTGAGGGTGCTTATGTTGGTGAGTGACGAGTAACGCACCACTCTCTCTCCCCCTATCTCCTTGTCTCTCAGTGTCTCTCTCCCTCTCTCGTCTCAGTGTGTACATTATGAGTCATGTGAGCCAGCAGTGCAGCAGTGATCCGGGCCTCTGGATTGCTTTGTGCTTGTGTAAACCGTGGTGCTCCGGCTCCCCGACTGATAAGTGAGCTGCCAATCAACTGTGTGCGTGTGTGTGTGCGCGTGTGTGTATGTGCGTGTGTGTGTGTGTGTGTGTGTATGTGCATCCCGCCTTACAGTATGCTCATGCGACTGTGTGGTATGTGCCACAGGTGAAAATACGTCACATTTGGAGCACTTGATATAAAAAGATTCTGCAAGAGGAACTCAGTGTAAATACACATGCATGTTAATTATATGAGAGCTCTCAGCGCTGAAGATTATCATGACTATCTTAATTATAGCTCATAGTGTTCAGCGCTGTGCTGGTGAAGACTATATTGTCTTTACTTTGAATGTGACATTCAAATAGTCTCTGAGCTGGTGAAGGCTTGGCCTCTGGGAGCAGTGAGGGCTTGTGCTGGTCAAACTACTACACAGACATGTAGCCCAGTGGTCCACGACCCCCAAGAGAGTCAGATGATCAACAGGACAGGGGAGCAGTGTTTCTGCTACGTAGGAATTTTTCAAGATGTTTCTCATTTTTCTTTCAAGGTACTGGGTAGTTCACATGAAAGAATGTGAGAAGAGAACGTCTAGATGTGTGGGCTGTAAGAGGTCACAAGTTAAAACCTTTACTTTAAAGGGTCACATGTATGCCTCAATTAATCTTCTGGCCTATATAATTAATTAGCTCAATAAAATGTCAGGAAATTGTGGAAATGCACATTTAGATTCTACTGAGTCATCCTGGGTTGCATAATTAAATGTCCAAAACTATTATATACAGATAACAATGATGTAAACCAGAGAAAAGCAGCCTTATTATTAAAGTTCTTGGTGATTGATTTTCAGAATAAAATCCTGCACGAATTTAAGACTTAAATGTTGAGTTGCATGATACGGCCACATTTCGAAATACTCTATGTTATTGTTGCGAGAACAAGATGACTGGTATCAGCAATGAAAAGTCCACATCAAACTCAACGGACGCTGCTATATTTTCATCCCATGTTTTGGTTAAGACTGTCGGGTAAAAAGACGTTTGTGCAAGATCTCGACACGTTGTTTCATCTTCTCTCTAGATAGAGACCCAGATAAAGCTTGAGTGATCCACAGTATATAAGTAAGTGCTTGTAATCTTCCTGATTAATGAAGGCCTGTTGTAACATCATTTATTATGGGCGTGTGGCTCTAATATAACTTCACAGCCTGGAGGGACAGGAAGTCGCAGCGTAAACACCCCTCCACAGCACAGACGCAACAACTGAGCACCGCACAATGTGGCGGATCGTACCATCACTCTGCCACCCTCGACCCCCCCTCCCACCTTCAGCGATTCCATTAATCCTTTTTTTTATGATCCTTAAATAAACTTCTCCTTGTCTCCTTATTTGTGTATTTTTACTCTACTCCTTCTATCTCTACCCCTTCACCTCCACTTCTCTCTCACCCCTTCTTTCTGCCCACCCCCTTCCTCTCTCCTCCACCTTCAGCTATTCCATCAATTCTTTTTTCCACTTCTTAAATAATCTCTTTGTGTTTATATTTTTGTAATTTTACTCTACTCCCTCTATCTCTACCCTTCCACCTCCACTTCTCTATCACCCCTTCTTTCTGCCCCCCCCCTCGTCTGTCTCCAGCCAGACCCCTAGCCTCGGCGAACCAGGTCTTGGCGGTATGATAATGTGGAAAGTTGAACTGGCCCCATTACAGCGAGGCTGATGGCAGGCCCGATAAGGCTGTTGATAATGGGTGCAGATAGCGCTGACACAGCGGTCCAATAGCCTAGCCCTGCCCCCCCCTCCTCCCTCCCTCACCCCTCAACCCCCACCCACCCCCCATTATCATTCCTGCCCACCGATGGGCTCCCAGAACGCTATCTCCTCTCCATTTCCACTCCTGCGACAGATAAGAATGGAAATACTGACTTCATAGCTGACTGATTAAAGTGTCTGCCTTTCTTGATAATACACAGATAAATTATGTTTTTTTTTTCTTCCTCTTCTTCTCTTCCTCTCTCTCTATCTAGAAAAAGGGTGGGGCGCAGCAGAGAGAAGAAAAACCCTCTCCTCATTTCATTTCTCTTTTCTTTTGTAGAGCTTTTTTTTTTCTTTTTTGGAGGAGGAGGAGGAGGAGGAGGGAAGGAAGTTCAGAGAGAAGGGGGGCGGGAGGAGATTCTGTAGTGGTCATAGGATTGGGAGGAGAGTATGGAGATGTGGAGTGTGTTTTATTGCGGCTCCTGAGACGGTATAGATGTTAAAACAACACTAAACGGGGCAGTAGTCTGAGTATAAAGAAAACTTGTACTGCTGGCTTTTTGGGTCATTATAAAGGCAACAACAGTGGCTGGGGGAGGGGGTGGGTTGTGGGGGGCATAGAGATGGAGCGATAGAGAGAGAAGGGGCAGACAGGCCTATTTGCGTACCAGTGAACTCCCACTGCAGCTACAGCCGTTTCCAGGTTGACTCTTTTTTTTGTTATCACTGATCGCTCCAGTTTGATACCAGGAGAGATCCCTGATGGATATGCTCCCTGCATCCAAATCCTCTAACCCATTTGCTTTTTACCCCCCTCCCCCCACCCCCAACATGCGCACACACACACACACACACACACACACACACACACACACACACACACACACACAGACACAGACACACACACACACACAGACACAGACACACACACACCACCAGCAACCTCTATCTCCCTTCCTCTCTTATCTCTAGCTCTCCAGCTCTCTGTCTGTCCAACTGAACTTCTGTCCTCCTCCTCCTCCCCTCAACTCTTCCTCTCTCCTTCTCCTTGAAAAGAAATTCCCCATCTGCAACATCACTCCTCCTCATCCTCAATGCAGGAGAGTGATGCAACTATTTTACTATGCAAACTATTTTATTTATTAGTGGTTATCTAATAAGAACCAAAACTTAATTCATTGTGATATTTAATTATATTTAAGTACAGAGGAGAAGTGAGATGGCTCACTCCTTAGCTACTTCCACCATCAATACGGAAAAATCTGTTTAATTCCCCCCCAATTGGACAATTGAGTTGCTAGTTTTACTAGTCTGAAGTGGCATTTTACTTCCTGTTATACCATATTATAGCCGACGTCATCTAAAATATGCGTTCGCATGTTGTAAACAGAAGTGGCGTTTTTCTCCCAGCCAATCAGACAAGTTAGCAAGCTTTAAGCACAGAATAAAAAACTGTCACCAGCATCAGAGTGTCTGGTTGTTTCATGTTCGGTTGTCTTAATCAATATTCCAACAGCGGACTCAAGTTCTACAGAATTCAAAAAGGATCACGACCGTTTCAGAAGCAACAGGTGTTTCAGTGTAACGAGTCATCATGTTTACTGGTGACTTTCGGCCGAATGTGTCAGTGGTTGCCCATTGTAACGTAAATGGTTGGTAGATAATAAACACGGATAAGTTAAATGATTTAAGACTTTTACGGGGACCTCTTCATGTTCCTTTGATGTTTTCAACAGCTGATGTTACCACGAGCAACCCAGACGTATTCTGTTGAGAGTCACCAGTTAACACGGTCACTGGTTAAACCGAAACACCTGCTCTATGATCACAAGCTATTAAACATGTAGTCTCCCACTGGACTGTTTGTAGCGGCCATTTTAAAAGTGAATAAAGTCAGACCTCTGAGTGTCTTCATGGTGTTTGAGGCTCTGACCATGAACACAGATAACAGAGTTGATCATCTAGTGACTTTTAGCTCTAATGTCTCTCTGCTAGATTTCTCCACCAAATACATGTTTATATCTGGACACTTAATATTTGGCCACTTTGTAATGATTTATTCTACCCACTCACTAACAGCACACAGATCTGTCCATTTGTTTAGTTTGCATCCTGGATCTTTGGTGGTCAATGTCCTTACATAGCTTGACAAACTATTGCACTCTGCTGTACTTCGGTTAAAAAGAAATTCAGGTGCACACTTACATATGTCATCATTGTATTCAAACTACAATGCTCTTTTGTTGAGCCCCGCAAATTCAAATTACGTTTTGACTTTATTGGGGGAAAATGTTAATACACATTATACACATACAGGATTCTAGTATATAACATTGACACTTGCAATAAAAATCTGTAACTGAAAAACTATCAGCAAATCAGTCAGTAATGGGGGTGAAGGAACTCATTGTTTTTTAAATAAACTTTATCTCTCAATGAGGTCAGAGACTTCTCATAGGGAGACCAGCACACTCCAACAACCTTTTATTCAATGAACCCTAGAATCTCTCATTCTGAACCCGTATCCAATTAGATTTTTGATGCTGCCAAAAAGCACAACAGCTCTAGAAATGTTAATCAAAGTAATCAGACCGATTCCATCTACATCCCTTTATAACAATATCAGATAAAAGGGAAGCAAGCAGCAGGGACAGATACATGTCAACACGGACCATCCTGGCTGCACTAGTAGTTCAATGAATGGAAACAGCAGTGCGTTAGTCCATTCAGCATCAGAACATTAGAAGTCTGGTCAGCTTGTCATACAGTCGTCCAGCATCTGGGTCAGCCAGTCATCCCTCCAGTCAGTCACTCAGATGTTGTTTTCTCCAGCAGGGAGCAGCGGGACGGAACAACACGCTGTTTGTCCGGGCCACACTCGCTGACCTTGATAGATTAGACCCAGAGAGGCTTTTCTGTCTGACACAGAGCAATGATAAGTCTGTGTGTGTGAAACAGTTTTTCCTCTTCTCAGAAATATGGCTGCAGTATGAACTATGAAGTGTGTGTGTCAGTCTGCTTCTACCAACCAATCTTCCTATCTGTGCCTGCTAATAAGCAACTCCCCTCCCACCTGACGAGATCATGTATCTAAATATATTGTGTTTTTACAGCCTGCAGTCTGACTGGTTCTATTTCCTTACCAGCACGCAGCCTACTGCTACTGCATTTTACACTTCGACCAGAATGAGCAGGCACAAAATCAGCATTAAGCTGAATTTGAAACTAAAACATGACTTTACTTTTTAAGGGCAGTGCTCATTTCTTTTTTGTCCTGAGTGCACAAAGAACGGGGAGTGGAAGGCTTAGACAGAAAGAAAGAAAGAAAAAAAGAAGAGAAAAAACGAAACTGTGATAAAAAGCCCAGATAAGAGAATG
Source organism: Anoplopoma fimbria (assembly GCF_027596085.1). Classification (NCBI taxonomy): domain Eukaryota; kingdom Metazoa; phylum Chordata; class Actinopteri; order Perciformes; family Anoplopomatidae; genus Anoplopoma; species Anoplopoma fimbria. The sequence continues at coordinate 16,530,618 of NC_072467.1, forward strand.
AGTGTTGTGTAGGAGTTGATATCAATGTTATCTATCTGTCTTTTTTTTTTCCACTCTGCGAGCCCTTCTGTTGTTTTTTTAAGCCCTTATCTTGCTGCACCAAAATGCCAGGAACAAAAAGGGGAGAAAGAAAGAAATTAGCGTGCAGATTATTCATGGGGTTTGGCTGATAAAATGTTGATGCCAAAATTAGGACCAACACACAATGCACACATTTTTTTTTTTTTTGCTCTGAAAGTGTTTTTCGTAATGATATTTGTGTTTTTGTGTGTGTGTGTGTATGCGTAAAGGTTTTGCATTGTGTGCAAGCTGTGCGTTGATAATTTCTTGCCGTTGCTTGCTATTAGCAGATTAGACCTCATTTAACTCTTTATGCCCTCCCTGACATCAATTCATTACACGCACACCCTCTGTCACACACACACACACACACACACACACACACACACACACACACACACACACACACACACACACACACACACACACACACACATACACATTCTGCTGGGCCCAGATAAGCGCAGTCCTCAATCTGTCACTAATAGAGAGGCACCAACCGGCAGCGGACAGGTTTGAGTTTCCACAATGACAGGGCCCAAACGTCGCCGTCGACAACGGTGGCAGGAACGGCCACCCATGATTGGCTGCTTTGTGCCATGGTGCCGTCCAATGCCGTCCAAACAGAAGACATAAAGACAGGCGGGTCAGCAGCTTGACCCCACTTTACATCTGAATCTCTAATTGCTCCTGTGCTTAATACAATAGCTCTGTATTCCCCTGCTGTGTGTGTGTGTGTGTGTGTGTGTGTGTGTGTGTGTGTGTGTGTGTGTGTGTGTGTGTGTGTGTGTGTGTGTGTGTGTGTGTGTGTGTGTGTGTGTGTGTGTGTGTGTGTGTGTGTGTGTGTGTGTGTGTGTGTGTGACTCATGTAGTACTAGTCCTCTTATGGGTACAGTGTTTGGTATAATTTAGCATAGTAGTGCCCATTGCTTTCATTTTTTTAAAACTAGACCAAACTTACATGTTGGAAAGACACCTGACCTCTCAGACCAAAAGCCGTTTCACACCAAGCACGGATTATCGTTTGAAAAATTTGCACGGAAATTTATAGAAACAGATTTTATTGGTTCTCTTTAATGTTTGCACTCCCTTATGGAACATTTTGGGGAAAAATGCTGATAATTTGCATCAGAAACTGATTCCCTCTGCACAATTTTCCATCGCACTGGTGAGAAATAGCTTTAAATCACAAAACCTATGCCACTACTAGAAGAGCTATCTTATTTGTACCAACAGGTGCTGAGGAGGCAAAGGAATAGTTTGACATTTTAGGAGATACACTTTTCTTTCTTTCAGTGTGTAAAACCATTTCCTGTATAGGACTATATCCCAAACAGGTCTACAATCATGGTTCAGAACCGCTGTCATGGCAAAGAAACAATGCATACCACCCAAAAGTAGTAAATAGCCAACATAAAATACCACTTGTTAATCTAAAGGCTCTAACACAGGTTAACTTTCATTTTGAAAATGAGAATGATCTTGCAAAGTGTCCAAGCCTAAACCTCTGAGTGAATATGAGTAAATCATTTTTTATCTCATGAATTCTAAATGAACTTACTTCTGCTCGTTGCATCTTTTAGGTGGCACATTGAACCAGCTTTTTGAAAAGTGAACATGTGAATAGTAAAAGGACCTATAGAAAAATTAATTGCCCATTAATTGTCAACTCATTTCAGCTCTACTGTGAATGTATCATTCCAAACGTAAATAAACATTTGTTAATATGATAGTTATTGTTGATATTTTATAGTTATTTCATACAATAATGGAACAGTCTGGAAAAAATCCATAACTGAAATATGAGAATGCTGCAGGTAGATTAATGAAATGAAGTACAGAATGATAAAACATAAATTTAATGTCTTTGGAAAGATATTTTATGAAGTTATATTCCTTATTTTCTAAGGTTAGATTTTCTGAGGTTATTCTAACGGAGATTGGGATCTCTTATAGAAAGGGGAAAGGGATTTTATTAAGCAGTAAACCTTGAGAGAGAGAGAGAGAGAGAGAGAGAGAGAGAGAGAGAGAGAGAGAGAGAGAGAGAGAGAGAGAGAGAGAGAGAGAGAGAGAGAGAGAGAGAGAGAGAGAGAGAGAGAGAGAGAGACAGAGAGAGAGAGAGAGAGAGAGAGAGAGAGAGAGAGAGAGAGAGAGAGAGAGAGAGACCTGTGTTTCACACTTGACCCTCTTTATCACCGTAGGTCACCTGCCACCCCCCCCAACCCGGCTGCTAGCTCAGGTTACCCCTGTAAGTGTGTGTGTGTGTGAGAACCGGCACACAGTTTTATACATTTCTTTTTTAGAAATCAACATTTGATGGACTTTAAGGAATATCTAAACGGTTAATTATTTTGTCCAAGGTCCACATCTTTAATTCGTTTGAACTTGTGTGCCATAAAATCCCACACAACATTCGCAATTTCCAAAATTTTGCAAGCATGTTTTTCCACAAATGATTGCGGAGGCAGGATAAGGACATATCGGACATCGTCTGTAATGTCCTTCCGCTCATCGCGGCTTCCTTGCCCTCACCTCTTTGTGCCTCTTTGCCCTCCACTTCCCCCCCTCCATTCCCAGCGAGTCCTCTTGTCTGTGTATTAGTATTAGTAGCGGCAGTAGTGTCCCCTGAAGTAAAACAATCTGCTGTAATCTATCAGTGTGTTATCGGCCCTATCTGAGAGCCGAGAAAGCCAGGGCCGGGGCTGTGGCGCCGCTCTCCGGAGCTGATAAAGTTTCAGAGTTCAGCGATGATGAATGTTAAGAAACTACACCCTCGTTACCGACAATGTGGACTTGGCAAAGCGGAGCGATGGGGAGGGGCAGGCGTAGGTGGGAAATGGAGAAAAAAGGGAAGAAGAAGAGGAGGGTGGCAGTGGTGAGAGGGGAGTGAGAGAGGGAAAAAGAGGTCTTCAGTCAGAGGTCGAGGAGTCAGGCCCCGCTGAATGTTCTTTCCTTGGGTTTCTCTGCCCCTGGAACAGGGCTCATTTTCTTCTTCTCTACCTTTTAATAGTTGAGTTCTCTCTGTCAGTTCTGATGTTTTAACCTTTTTTTGTTGAAGAAATTATGCATGAACCATGAAAAATCTTTGGACAAATTTTAACATTGATAAGCTGACACCTTTTCTTTCAACACCAGATTTTTCCTGGCTGTTTTTAAATGCCCCTTCATCTACTAGAACTTAACTGATTGGGTATTTTCCCACTATTCAGGATTCCTCATGAAAATGTCTGACCCTTGGATGAAAATGTAGCTCCCTGCCCAACCCCTCCTCCTTTCTTAAAGGTTACCTATAACTGCAGGCCTTACTGTGTTTCGTCGGTATCAAAGTTCTCATCGGCCGCCAACTCCGCAGTCTGTCCGTCCCCACGAACACATCGACAGCTTCTATCTCGCAGCCATCACTGTCAGGCCTCAAAGTCCCCCCGATTAGGATGCAGGTGATAAGAGAGGCGTTTCACCGCCACGGTACAAACGCCTGATAAAGCATTAGCTAGTTAGTCCACTGATTATTAGCAGGCCATATCTTTTTACACCTGTGCTATTTTTGAATACGTCATCTGCGCTGGAGTGTCATGCTGGATCCTGGAGGGTCAATCTGCTCGCATTGAGCACTCAAGATCCAGCAGCAAGGCTGCACCTGAAAACCAATAACTGTCCGATTAAAAAGAACCAGTCAGAGGCCAATGGATTAGTAATGTCAGAGAATTGGTGCTAACATGTTTTCCTCAAAACGTTCCCTCTCACAGGCCCAACAGTTACCTTTAAAAGTGGTTACCTTTTTTTTAGTCAGCATATATTTTTTGGGGATAAAATAACAAAATAAAAATTACATAAGATAATAAAAGCTTTATTACAGTTACCAAACAAAACACAAGCTCTAAGATGTCCAAAATATCCTTTTTCATTCATGTTAGCTCCTTGTCAGTGGAATCAATTTTCACCTTTGTTTGTGATGTTGACGGGTCAGTCAAGCTGCTCCCCCCCAAACTCAAATATGAATTTGTTGTCCCTAAAGCAGATGCCCGTGCGCATGCTAATAAACTCACTACATGCACGTTGTGTTGTCTGGTTCCAGTTCTGACTGTAACTTTTAAACCAAGAATTAGTTGCCCATTTCTCAAAATGGTTGGCAATGGCAACCTGGCAGCTGTTATTGTTGAGCCCTGCGTGCTTCAGAGGATTTTTTAAGGACACATCAAGAATGGTTGTGAAGGTCAGACCTCTCTCTGCTTGGTAGGATCTTTTCATCCTTGTCTTCAGCCCCTGAGCTCAGCCCTTGAGGTAAACATGCAGAATTTGCGGGGCATCATGTCAAAAAGCTTGATCCGCCACATTTGATGGCACTTTCTCAAAGTGAGCAACGCCGTAAAGCCTGCAATAGACATCAGTCATACAAACATGCTGGAAGGAATTCTAATATCCTGACTTTCCTGACCTTAAAAACAACTCACTAATGAGAGTTTCACCCATGGAGCTTAGTCAGTCCCCACTAAAGTGTTTTTCTGACAGATGTCTTTATTGTTTGTACAGTATATCATCATGTCCTATATCCCATCTTTGACTGTCACACACACAGAGACACACAAAGGGAAAGCGATGTGCTTCTCAGTTCTTAAGCACACAAAAGGAGACTCAAAATGTGCAAAAGGGAGAATGGGGCGAACCATTGTGATTGTGACAAAGTTCATGAGCGTATAATAGCAGTTAATGCGTGGCGGGGCGCGGGCAGCTTTGTTCGCCAAAGTGCCGAGCTCTTAATAGAATCTGATAGATAGACGCCTGTCTCCTCAGGCCTGTTAGGGGGGCGTTGGGGAGGGTTCCACTCATCAAGCCAATAGTCCCCCCCCCCTCACTCTGCTCCTTGTCTTACTGTCATTCTATGAAGGAATAATTTGTCAATAATTGGCCGTGTCATTCTCGTCAAGACGGTTTTGATAAAGTGCCGGCTCTTCGGGGGCCGGGCCGGAGAATATCTCCAAAAAAAAGGGGGGAAGCGGGGAAAAAGGCAGCATGTGGCAGCAGATCTGAGGAGGCGATAGGACCATTAAGCGCTTTAGAAGTATTTTAGCTGAATTCACACAAAGCAAAAATAGATAAATAAATAATGAAAGAGGGGAAAAAGTGGAACGTCAACTGTCAGGGAAGCGATACAGACTTTAAGAAATCATTTGGGAGGGTGAAAGATAAAAGATTATCCCTCTTTTCTGCCGACTTATTGCCTCCTCAGCCATCGCTGAGGCTAATTCGCTTACTCAGGCAATCATGCGGCCATACCGTGTCCCTGTGTGTGTGTGTGTGTGTGTGTGTCCTTGTGTGTGTGTGTGTGTGTGTGTGTGTGTGTGTGCGTGTGCGTGTGCGTGTGTGTGTGTGTGTGTACCACAGCCCCACTGCTTTCAAAGTGCTGCTGGGAAGTGCTTATACCAGCAGCAGTATGTATAAACTTGTGGGTGGGTGTGTGTGTGTGTGGTGTATGTTGCCTGTGTGAATCCGATCCTGCCTCCATCCACATCACTCAGCAGTGTATGGCATCCATTATCTGCTCCACTGTAAGGGGCAGGAATTTTCCAGAGATAGCCCAGAATGCTTATTATCTTTAAAATATCTTGGGATGGCTGACACTCATCTGATTGGCTAAACCCGCCTTCCCAGGCACATTCTTCTTATCCCCCCCTCCAATGTCAGCAGACCCTTCTGTATTCTCGATCTTAGGCCAGAGTTAGGAGAAATGAAATCGGAATAGTAACCGTGCTAATCTGGTAATAGGAGATATCAAGAAATTTGATACAGTTCACGAAACAAAAACCAAACAGACAAAAAATAAACAAACCCATTAGAGGTAGGTTTTGAAATATCTGGATAAAAAAGGCAATTAATGAAATCACATCTTTAGTAATCATCACATTTTAAATCGTTCAAAAATACATTTAAGTATAAATTTAAATGAACAGCAACATCTCTTTCTACAGTGTCCTAGCTACTCACTAATCTTATGAAGCAGGTTGTAAACTGTTAACATGGGGACTATTTTATTCGTTAGAATAAAGGTCCAATCAAATCAGAATTGACAAATTACTCCAGTCATTCACTGTTGAACTTCCATAAGGGGGGCTTAAATGGATACATAAAAAAGAAGGGTAAAAATCAAACCAACGCAGAACGACCTGATTTTAGGTTCTTAGTGTGTGGAGGTGCAGCTCATAGGCCCTCTCTTCATGAGGCTCAACCTTCCTGGTAAACGCCTACATCTGCTTTGTAATGTAGACTTTCTGATAAGAATGTGTAGCCTTAAAGCCCAAGCAGAGATAACCCTGATGACATCACCATGACATCATCAGGGTTATTTTTTATTCATATTTTTTATTTATTATTCAGACTTGAAAAAGCTCCTCAAGAGACGACACAATACAACTTTTTTCACATGCTGAGTAGTACAAATCACAACAAAGAAGTTGACCTTTATGTGCAGAATTAGTCGAGTGTCCCTTTAAGGAACATTTTAGTTTTTTAAAAGAACTATCAAAGACCTATTTTAGATAATTTTATCCATATGATTTTATTTGATGTCCTTGATTATTGCAGTCCATATAGGTGTTGATATGCGAAGATTACATACCATGATGAAGTCAGGTCTTATAATATGCACACACTCCTCCCTGTGTAAGTACAGATAACCCAGGTGGTGTCTATAAGTGGACCTGTGACACCCCGCCTATCAGTTGAGGGATCTGACTGATAACAGTCTGCAGGGTTCTGCTTAGTCTTTTTTTTGGCTGCCTGGCCTAAGTAAACCCACGCTGACCTTTCAGTCAACTGCTCCTGCTTTGCATACCTCCTCTTCGTTTCCCCGGCATGCAAATGGAGGGAGATACAGAGCAGGCTTCCTCTGAGTGGGGAAGGCCTTGCTTGGAGACACTGAGGGGTTCCATTGGATAGCACTGTTAAGAGGTGATTATTAACTGGCTTGATGTGTGTCTTTCTCTTGAAATAGCAATGATCAGCAATAATAGGCTTTACAATTAAAACATTTAGTTTTTAATTTTGTGTATCTTGCTTAAACACGCTTTTTGAATTTAAAGTCTGCAGTGTTGTTTACATCCATATTTGCTAGCTCGCAGTCTTCGTCCACCTTGCCTTGTGTTGGTGCATTTCTATATTGTTGCATGTTACTGCCAACAACTTATGATGGGAGCAAAATAATATAAAACCATCAGCGGGACTGTGACTCACATCAGCTGTGTGAAACCCCTTAAAAACATCGGTCCATAGGTCTACAAGTGGTCAGAAAATCCACAGGGTAGATTTAAATAAAGGGGCCGGTGTTGGAAAATAGCATCGGCTATAAACATATGTACAGTACATCAGACACTGTTAATGAACACATTAAAGTTACTGTATTAAAAAGAAATGTTTTGGAACAGAATAACATCCAGCATCAATCTGAAAAACTAGCTTATAAAATTGCAGATAACAATGACCTATTTACAAATTCAGAATACAACACCGAGCAAAATAAATTCAACATAAATCGGTAATGTTTTTGTTTTTTTTGGACACCTGATTAATTAAAGTCTAATTATCCCTTGGCTTTTGGCCCAGGTTTGGGCTCACTGACTCCTACCTGACTCTCTAGCTGGCTTCTCTCTCTTCCCTAGTTTTAGCAACAAGCTACAAGTTGTGGGTTCATCAATACAAGTGTCCCCTCACACATATTCATTTGACTCATCGTTGACATAAAAACAATTATAATTGCACCTTTAAACACTATTTCATTACAGTTACAGAAATGGTAGGTGACACTTAATGGCTAATGCCATAATAAAGTTTTTAATAGAATTGTAAATATCACCAAGCCAACAGATATTGGTCTAGTCCTACTTTACTATAAATGACTGAATCAGGTATAATAGATACATACGGCTGAAGAGCAACATTTAAATCATTTAAAACATGCTGTGTGCTAGATTTAATGCCCTTGCATTTAGTATTTAAAGGAGACATATAATGCTCATTTTCATTTCCATGTTCATACTTGTATTATGGTTGCTACTAGAACATGTTTAAATGCTTTAATGTTCTAAAAACACATATTTTTTTCCAAACTGTCTCTCTGAATATACCTGTATTCAAGCTCTGTTTGAAACACTCAGTTTTAGTGGCTGTCCCTTTAAGACCCCTCCCAAAAGATGCCCAGTCTGCTGGGATTGGCTTATTAGAAAAATATGGTGCACCTTTGCAAAGGTAGTTCTCACGCCGTGGGTTGAATGTGACATCATATGTATTTTTTTTTTTACGTTATTAACATTTGTTATCACATATAAGATGTTTGTTGTCCTGTCTGCCAGACAGACCTAGTTATTAGCTTATTATGATCTTTTAGAAAGAGTTTTACCATATTTACACCTGAGTGTTTTTTTTTCCAGTCAGGGGAAGTTTGTCACGGACATCGATCAAGAACTACACTGGGTTTCTCTGATCCAGAGGTTAGTCCTCCTGCCCACCACTCTAAAACCACAGCGCAGCGTTTTAAAGTGAGGAGGAGGTAACCCTGGAATCCAGCATTCATTATTCATCAACAGATAGCACTTCCCAGTGCGGCCCCTCAGAATGTAAGGGGCCACGGTGGGCAGAAGCTGAGTGGGTGTGTGGGAGAGGGTGACGTTAATACTACCTATCCTCAGAGAGCGGCTCTGGGAAAAGGGAGACATCATCGCTCTCATCCTGCTGCTTTTATTTCACTTTCAGCTCATCTTCAATTTCCATTATTCACCACAAAAAGCCAAGCCAAGCCTTTTCACAATGACTGTTTGACACTGACTGGCCCCTCCTCCTCAGCACACACACACACACACACACACACACACACACACACACACACACACACACACACACACACACACCTCAGAGGACCATGTGGAGGACTATTATTAATCATGCTCCTATCGGCTCCTCACATCTTCAGCGCTATTTGCTGTTTAATCACTAAAATAATACGAAGGGGAGGGCGGTGGTTGCTGGGGTGGGGGTGTCAGGGTTGCCATGGTGACCAAATGGAAAAAGGTCAGGCGTAGTTTATCTTATCAGTGATAGGGAATGGTTACTAATTACAGATAGGTACTACCAGCGCTCGGTCCACCGGGCCCTGCCTTAAAACACTATCAGCAATCCACACCGGCCTGATATTAAAATTATCTCTGAAGTCATCACACACACACACACACACACACACACACACACACACACACACACACACACACACACACACACACACACACACACACACACACACACACACACACACACACACACTTCAGTTAAGCTGCGACTCTAAAGCCCAAGAAGACACCAGACCAGACTGGGTAAGGCCAGTCCAGGTTAAGAAAAACTAGACATGATAGTATCATGGGTGTCACCTGGTGGCCAGATACGGAGTCCACCAGGACTTAATCTAGTGGACAGAGAGTCATCCTCTTACTGGATAATGAAGGCTCAAAACCATTTAGCTGGCTGAAGAGCCTTTGAGCGAGACACTGAACCCCGACCGAATCCAAAATGGCTGCTTTGAAACTGATCACGACCTCTGACCCCTATTTGGCAGACAGAAAACAGTATGAGGGAAAACGACCTCATGGTGTGTTCGAGGATGCTCTGAAATTGAGGCTTCAAAGTCAGTTGCCCATATAGCGTCACATTTAGGAGACGAACATGTAAACAGAAGTAAAACATGGATCTCATGAGAAATGAACCCAATTCATCGGCAAAAATTAGCTTTCTGTTTTATTTCATTTATCTGGTTCCCTGTTAGCTGTAGTGGGGGTAGCTGCTATTCTTCACGATGTCTCTTAATTTCTGCCCTTAAACGCACCGGGAGAAAGATTTTGAACACTTTGGATTTTTTTTTTGTTTAACAGGAAACAAAGGTGAAATCAGTGGATTCATTAATTTGCCAATCAAGAGAAAATGGTTCGGTAATCATCTTGACCATTCTGTAATCTTTTAAAACATTACCCGGTTCCAGCCTCTCAAATAATTCTCAATCTTTTTTTTTTAGTAGCCTGTGGTTATGATTTTAGCAAATAATTGCCGTGGTCCAAAGATTTGTTTACATGGCAGGTGGTAAAGTGACTGCTCACACAAGCAGTGGAGCTGCAGCGGCCATATCATCACTTCTGTGACCTGCTGACAGTTGGAAATATATGATGAAAACAGGAGCCACATACAGTATGTTTATGTGATATATTAAAGCACGAGGCTTTCTGATTGGTAGACAGTCACTGCTTTTTTTTTTCAGTTGAAGAGCTCTTTCTGCTCAACTGGCACATATTGATCTGTGTATGTGATTGAATCGTATAAATTAATGACCATACCTTATATATATATATATATATATATATATATATATATATATATATACAATTGAAGGGCTGCAAATAATTGTTATTTCATTATCAGTAAATCTTTGGCCATTTTTTTGATTATTCAATATTATTCAACTTAAGAATGTTTCAGCACTTACATCGTGAGGTTGTTTAAGTTCATTTTCATGAATGAGGGAATAACCTACACTTTGTCCTGCTGGATAACAAAAATAATAAACGATAAAACACAGAAACGATAAAACACAGAAACTGTTGTTTGTGAAATTAAGTAATGGGAAATGGGACTTCTCTGTTTTAACTTTGGATGTGTTTTTGTTAAAGCGGTAATTAAAATAATTACCAATATAAAAAAAAAGAACCCCCAAAAAATGACAGCAGCTATAAGGGCTCATTTACTTTAATCTGATTCCAGCCTCCAAAGTGTTTGTTCGATTTGCTGCTTTTCTCTGATTTATATCATTGTAAACGAAATATATACATTTTTGGACTGTTGGTCTGGCTAAACCAAAGACATTTAAGAATATCACCTTGTGATATTTTATGGCTATAAATCACTGTTTGATTCACATTTTGTGATTAATTTATTGATCAAAAATTGAAAGGGAGATTAACTGATAATGAAAGTAATCATTATTTGCATCCCAAGATGCAATACAGATGTCAGAAGTTAGAAAAACACGTATTTTTGATACTCAGATAAACTGAATTTAAACTGAAATTAACTTTCTGAAGGTTGGCCAAAAAACAGACATTTCAGTTTATCAAGAAAGGTGCATTTTATTTGTAGTTTTTTTTAATATTTTGCTCTCTCACCCAGGTTATTACAAGCTGTCTGTGAGCTTTGATAGATTGCTCAAACATGAATGACAGCTGCAGCCCTGCTGTGTCTCTGTGCGTTTGCATGTGTGCTGTATTGAAAACCAGTGAGGAAGACACAGTCTCTGTGTCGTGTTTGTGTGAGTGTGTGTGTGTGTGTGATCTTGTCTCTGCACCCTTCCATTTATCATCTCTGACATTTGGCTGTACTCTCTCTCTATCTGACCATCATCTGAGGAAAGCACATTTTTCCCATCAGAAATCCCGTTGTGACTTTTTTGCGTGTGGGGGGGGGGTCGCTGATACTTCCTTTGGCGAGGCAGAGAGATACATAGATGTGAGCGAGCGCATCTTTTCTCGGCTGTGCCCCTCCTGTGTGTGTGTGTGTGTGTCATTCTCTATCAGTGTGCAAAAGTAATTGTGTATGTTTGGCCTGCATACTCTCTTGTGTGTGTTGTGTGTGTGTGTGTGTGTGTGTGTGTGTGTGTGTGTGTGTGTGTGTGTGTGTGTGTGTGTGTGTGTGTGTGTGTGTGTGTGTGTGTGTGTGTGTGTGTGTGTGTGTGTGTGTGTGTGATCAGTAGGGTAGTTATGGATATGTCTTTTTGCACAAACACACACACACTCACTCTTAGCATGGATGTTATCAGGGCAGTGAGGGCTCCAGTGATGCCCTGCCTCTTGAAAGTACCCCCTTTCTTCACTGCTGCCAGCCGTGCAGCGGGTTATATTTAACCAGCTATCTGCTTTACATCCCCTCTCCGTGCTCCATGGGGCTATCGCACCAACACGGCTGCCACCATCGCACTTTATTTTTATTTTTATTTTAAGCCTTGTGACAGGAGGTGGAGATAAGAGATGTAAAGCCAAGTTGTGAGTGGCGTACCCCCCACCCCCATCTCTCTTCTTCTCTGTTTCTGCTCTTTTTCCAACAAAAAGACTGCCCCCCCCTCTTCCCATCATCTTTCCATCTCTTTTCTCACTTGTTTTTTCATTTGCTTTGCTTGTCTGTCTCTTTATCTTTATCACTTCTCTGCCCTTTTACCCCCCCCTCTCGTGGTATTTCTCTTTACTCCTCAGAGAGGGTTTCCTGGTATAAGCTTCCTCTTTTTGGCAGTAGGAGAGGCAGATGTTCAGTGACTCTGTCATGTGAAACAATGGCGTATTGCATTTTATGTGGCTTGATCGTTGCTTATTTGACACTTATTTCACATTGTAAAATGTCCTGCTCAGTTTGTGTCTTTGTCACAATTCTTTAAAAACACAAATCTAAGTATTTACAAACTTTATAAATACTCTTTGTGTGTGTTACTATTACTATTTTTATAAGTAAAATAATATTAACTCGTTCAAATATCAATATCATTATCGAACTCTAAAAAAGCGTCTTGGATGATCTTCACATGTTATTTTGAGAGTTCTGCTACCCGACTTTTACCTGATAGGTTCTGACAAAGTATCTGTTTTTTGCCCATTCTGTTGCATGCAACCTTAAAAAGAAAGTTGGGGTTTGGGTTGTTATTTTGAAATATAATATAAAAAAAGACCATGGAGGACATATTAACAGTCATTGCATATTTAAAGTCAAACAGTTGGTTGGTTAGAGTTTTGTGTGTTTTGAGCTCAACAGTGAGATGAATTTGCTGTATTTTTCAGTGAGAAAATCTTCTCCTTTTTTTAAGCCTGTCCTGTGTGAGGCTAGCCTGGTGGCACTTTGTACATTATTACTAACATTATAGAGAGTCACATAGACAGCCCTAACTACCACCATGTATGGAGCAACAGGCTGCATCGGTATAAACACCTGCATAGTCAACCAAACAGTAGCACGTCCGCCATCAGTTGTAATTGGGTTACGGGTTCTTGAAAGCAGGTGCAGTTTTGGATTGAAGTCACCTGTAGCTGATGCTTTGTTATACATTTACATTTTCATGTCCCCAAAATGCCTGTGAAACACAAATTAGACCACAACAAGACACTTAGACTTCCTGCGGGAAGAAGGAATGATAGTTTAAGATCCTGCAACTGACAAACAATAGTATTGATCAGTTTCAATGTGAATATATCAATTCAAATTGCATAACAAACCTTACCACAGGGCAGTTCATGTCTCAGTTATGTTTTTGTCGTCTCTGTTTGCCAGAGCTATTTTCCCTCCTTCAGTTTGTTTAGTCTCTGGGAGCAGCAGAAGTGTGTGTGTGTGTGTGTGTGTGTGTGTGTGTGTGTGTGTGTGTGTGTGTGTGTGTGTGTGTGTGTGTGTGTGTGTGTGTGTGTGTGTGTGTGTGTGTGTGTGTGTGTGTGTGTGTGTGTGTGTGTGTGTGTGTGTGTGTGTGTGTGTGTGTGTGTGTGTGTGTGTGTGTGTGTGTGTGTGTGTGTGTGTGTGTGTTCCTCTGGTATATCTGCAGAGTTGACCTGAGGTTTCAGGGTTGACACTGCGCTACTTGAAAGGAAATCAGGAGGAGGATGAAAATGAATTGTTTAAATTGTTTCGCTAAGAAGGAGGAAGATGAGTAGGTGAAACAAGGCAGAGGAGGAGAGGAAGAAAAGAGGAAACCTGGAACATGTAAAGATCATTTTATAAAAACATTTACATAGATAATTAACAGATCAGAAATCCAAGACCTCATCATTTGAAGATCTTAGTTTTCTCCAGTGCTGACAAAATGTTTCTCTTCATGTTCGCAACATGGCCGTGACATGAACGCTGAGCTGGTTCATGTCAAAGATGTGATGTTGGGGAGTGGGTGGGGTGCTCAGAGAGGGAGGGTGCGCGAGGGAGAGTCTCTCTCTCTCTCTCACACACTCTCTCTCTCTCTCTCTCTCTCCTTCCTCATGCATACCATCATAATCTGTCATCTGCCTTTCGTCTTTATTCAGGGTTGAGATCAAGGAGAAGGGATCGGAATCAGGCTCATTATATCATGCGCACGCACGCACGCACGCACGCACGCACAGCACAGCACAGCACGCACAGCACAGCACAGCACAGCACAGCACAGCACAGCACAGCACAGCACAGGCAAACACCAATCACACACATTCTCCCAACACTGGACACACTTGTAGAAGTGTCTCTCATGCTGATGGGGCCGTTAAAGTCCCTGATCCACCTGAATCTGATGTCTCCTGAAGCTCTCATGTTCTCTGTTCATTTGATGCAGCACATCAGAAGATGACACACAACCTTGTTATTAACCAATGACAGATGTAGCTTGAATACTTTGCCATGTTGGCCTAATTATAGATTGTAATAATGTGTATCAAGGATTTACCTGGGAGGGATGTGCTTGTTAAAAATGGTTCATATTTGTAATCGGGAAACTTTTGCTGAGCATTAATGTCAGTATATAGAGATGCCCGTTTTTTTTCTTTTTTTTTGCTGATACGATTGCAGATCGTCTACATGCGAGCAGATACACCAACAATACAAATATTTTTTCTCTTTATTTAGTTTTGTTATAGCAGCTGGTATAAAAGAATCCAGACTATTTTTTGATCACTACCGCCACCGAAAATAATTTCAACTGACCTGAAGGCCGCGTAATCCATCACAAAAGTGTTATCATCATCTATTGTGGTTATTTGCTTAAAAACGCACATTCAAATTATTAGGAAATAAATTATTGTATTTTAAATTAGACGTTTGCTTTGTTAAAATAAAACCTTGTCATTAGTTTTAATGATATAATAAGCTACTTAGAGCTAGTGGTGGAAGGTAAAAAAAATGATACACTTGCTAATATCTATTTTATATCAACGTGAAAACAACTCGTTCAAATAACTGGATTTATATAAGTTTATCTCCAAAAACTACATTTTATAGCGAGCTACGTTGTTTTTTCTATTTGGCTACAAAGAGAACAGTTAGAACATTTGACTTTAAATCAATGTTTTTCAGGCTAATAGCAGTAAAGCTAGCTCAGAAATGCTAATGTCATCAGCGTTTTATTTACGGACTGCTAATGTAGCAAGCTGCATTTTTTTTTCTTTTTGGCTCCAAGATTAACAGCACTTTTGACCTTGACTCAATGTTAATCAAGCTAATAGCAGTTAAGCTAGCTCAAAAATGCTAATGTCATCAGTGTTTTATTTACTGACTGCTCCGAACCACACTGCTAAAAAGAGCTAAGAGGAGCTTTAGTTATTGGCAAGATATGAGACCTAAAACAAAAGCAACCTTGTTTCTACAATAGTTTTCTCTGTCTGGTCATGAACACAAACGACCGATTTCAAGCAACTGTTAAGTGTAAAACCTTGAAACGACAGTCACTGTACCTGTACGAGTGACTCCTGTACCGCTGTGTAACAATCAGAGCACGTGAGTCGTTCCAGTGCGCAAGAGTGTCTGGAGTGTAGACCTTGTGAATGAATCCCATCAATACATTTCACAGCCAAAACCATTTCGGATACGGGAACGGCCTTATTTCACCTAATAGTGTGTGAACGCGTGTGTTTGTTGGTACGTAGACGTGCGTGGATATTCTCACCATTGCTCTCAAGGCCAAGTCTCTTTGTCAACGGAGAGCAGCAGAGATACAGAAATAAACACTGTCTCTGATATGATTTGAGGATGTAGCGATGCTGGTTAGACTTCACATACTGTTTGACCTTGTGTGTGTGTGTGTGTGTGTGTGTGTGTGTGTGTGTGTGTGTGTGTGTGTGTGTGTGTGTGTGTGTGTGTGTGTGTGTGTGTGTGTGTGTGTGTGTGTGTGTGTGTGTGTGTGTGTGTGTGTGTGTGTCTGCCTGCTCAAACCAGTTCTTCTTGACCTTCCTTTGACCTCCATGAAATAAAAAGCATTTGGTTGATTTAACTCTTAAAATTCAGCAGTATGTGAGTCGATCATGCTGTTTTTGTCTGTCTGTCTGTCTGTCTGTGTGTGTGTGTGTGTGTGTGTGTGTGTGTGTGTGTGTGTGTGTGTGTGTGTGTGTGTGTGTGTGTGTGTGTGTGTGTGTGTGTGTGTGTGTGAGAGAGAGTTCACCACAGTGTCTAGAAGAGTGTTGGAATGTATCAGCAGTGGGAATCCTGCTGTGAGTGTGTATTTGTATGTATCAACCTTGTATCCCGCTCCACTCGTGGCCTTGCCCGGCTGTTGGGTTTTTTTTTTTTTTTTTTTTTTGGGGGGGGGGGGCTTGTTTCAGATAGGAAGGGATTCAATAAGTAGTTGAATCAACCCCTCCTCCCCCTGTGGATCTTAGGACGGTGGGAAAGTTCAAATCTGCTGCTATTTTCTATCTTTTATCAGCCCGGCTTATCGGCTGGCTTCTCGTCTGCATGCCTGGCTTCAATAGTCCAGGGTCTCAGCTCAGGCTGCATGGTAACTGCTCTCTATCTGCCTCTCTACAAACTCCTACCCTCTTTCTTTTTTTTGTTTTGAAACACCACCTGTTCTGACTCCCTTTTCTCCTCTTCTTTTTATCATTACCAGTCTGTTAAAAAGACAAAGAGGGTATTTGGTATCAGCCGTTTTTTAACTGTTGTTGGTTAATAACTTGTAAAGAGAAGTAGGTACAGAGTTGCCCTGTATGTAATATTAACACATTGAACTATATACAGGGTTGCTGCAGGACATACCATGTCTGAAATGATAGCCCCCTATTGCCTAGAAAGTAGAATACAAAAGTAAACCTCAGTCAGCTTTGCAAACCAACAGATAAATTAAATGCTTGGGGTCATGAGAGTTTAGGGAGCGAAAATGTTCCAACCATGTTTAAGAATCAGGCCTCCATATTGTTAAATATAACAGTTCATTTTAAAGGGGAAGGAGCTTGAAATATTAAGTGTGAAATAAACATCAGCTGAGTATCTTTTCCTGGATCAAACGTTTACCTCACTATTTCTTTTTGGGGGGTTTGTTTGGGTTGTTTAAAAGGACTCTAATGTATTCAAGCACACAATGGGTGTAATTCAATTTAATACAACTTTATTAATCCACGAAAGGATAAGGATTTGTTTTTAGTTTTAATTATTTAGAAAGGTATAAACATGTTTGTGACAGTCATTTCCACAAACATCACTTTATCTAACTGGAGTTGAAAAATGCCAACACACAGTTTTGTTGCTTGTCAGGTGTTTCTATAGCTGACTGATGATCAAAGTGGGTTTAAAAGTCACCAACTGAATTTAGGTTCCACATGTGTAACTACACTGCATAATACTAACCACACTTTATGTATTTGGTTAATTTCGGATGCTCTGAAGCAAAATAAATTGTGTACAGAATTAGAAATCCTGTACTGCCCAGCTCCTAGACCAGGACTCGTCAACCTGAGCTCTTTAGCCTAACTCTATTTGCGCCCTGAGGCTTTGTCAAAATGTGAAAATGAATCACAATTTTCATTTATTGTGTCACAGGCCTTTTACAGTTCTCCAACTGTAAAAATGGTTAGCCTATACGCAGAATTAAAATATTGTAACATTTCGGCCAACTAAATGTGCATAATAGCCAATGTATGTATGCCAAACCGCATAAGCTGTGGCTTGTCTTTTGATTCCTTTACTTGGCTAGCTATGAATTCCAAATCTAAAAAAAGGAAAGTCAGTGCAGTAAAATAGAGCATTTAATAGTGCCACTGCCAACGTTGCTGGCTTATCGGTACGCTTGATCTGTAGCGAGAAATTAGCAAACAACAAAATCAATCATATTTCCATCCAAGCGCACCTCATACCTAAACATCCAAATAGCTCAATGTGGCACTCATGGTACACAACAGGGGATCAGTGTTTCTCAAATAAATCTATAGAGGAGCCCAGTAATAATATTGTCAAATCATATTGCAGATGCTTTTCGTGAGTTGATATAAATGTAACTGATTGTGTTAAAGCAGGCGTCATAATCAGTAGGTATTCTCTGAAAACGTGGATAACGTACAATCAAAGATGTATAATCAATACAGGAAGGAGTGGAAGTGTATTGGTCCAAAAAACAGCAACCTTTCATCCAGGAGACCGCTGTACGATCTTCATGTGAAACGAGAAGTCAATGTTGATAGTTTTGTCAAATAACTTTCATACTTCAGTAACGGCTTTCCATTTTCCTTCTTACCCAAACAACGATCTTTTCCTAAACCTAACCTTGTAGTTTCGTCTGCAACGTACACACACTGTCTTTCCTTTACAAGCTTATCACAATACATTCATGTTCACTTTGCATTAGGGTTTTTTTTCTCAGGAACACAGCACTCGTTCTTACTGTGTCTGAGCTGTAGTCTGCTGCTCCACTGTGATGTATGTGGGAGTGAGGCGTCCTTGAGCAACATGAGACAGTCTGTCAGGGTGAGTGCGTCTGAAGTGCTGCCAGAGAAGAAACGGTTGTGAAACAGAATACCAGAGGAAAAGCTTGATCCAACACATCATGAGGTGTCTCAGTAAACATGCAGGGATGAATGAGGCGCTTCAGGGATATAGAGGTAACTAAAAGTGTAGATATCTGATTTAAAAAGGTGAAAAACCTTCTATTAACTCATCAGTCAGATCTGAAATAAAATACACCTCGTTCAGTCATACTATATTGTCCATTGATTGGTGTACAGTATTTATCATGTTGTGTCATCCTTCACTCCAAAGTGCAGATTTTTGCAGAACATTCCTCCATCACATGGGAACTGTGTGCAAAGTGCAGCCAAAAGCTCAGCGAGCTGCATAAAAAACAAAGATGATAGTGAGAGCCGCTGTGGTGTTCAGAGATGGAGAGAGGAGACGAGCCTGATGAAATCTGCTGAAATGCAGCCTTTCTAACATGTTGTCGCAGAATGAGTCGTGTGTTCCGTTTTGACACACTGTTGCTGAAACGTTGTGTGTTGTTCCATGATCCTCATCATTCCATTCCGTTATTTGTGCGCACCCTGTTCGTGGAAGAAATTCCTAGAATGATTTTAAAAAGAACCAAACTAAGTCTGTCATGGATATGGGTTACAGGTAGCATTAAATTATTTTCCTTTGGATTTCCCTCAAATGTTCTTTGTCACCCACTGAGACGGCTGATTTAAAGTGGAGTTTTAATAATGCAGGATTTCTTCGATAGCGATAGTGGAGAGTTAAAACAAGCTGATTAAGGCATAATATCCCATATTATATTACTGAACACAACATAATCATCATATTTGAAACAGGTTTCTTATTTATTACTTGTTTACTACTAATCTCATGTACAGAGCGGCTCATTTTACATTTTAAAGTAGATTTGTCAGTGATCTCTGGTGGACAAACCATTACTTAACAACCCTCTTTCTAATTCTAAGAGCTAGATTGATAAATCAGATTGGGCCTAACAAATCCAGCATTGGGATTGTCTTAAACAGAAGCCTGTGTGCACATGTGACCACACTAAAGCACATGCAGTGTTTAATGCAAAAATTGTTTGTGAATAAATCAAAACGGTCGCCATTGGCAACCTAGAAGCTGTTACTGTCAAGCGCTGTATTATTTTTTTTTCAATCATTAAAGTACCTTATTTATTTACTATTCTTATTTTTAAACAATTCTCTTGTTTAGCTTTTTTATTTAAGTGTACTGGTATTTGATCATTTGATTAATTGCACAATAATCGTTATAATATTCGTCAATCACAACTTACCAGAGTTCAAGGCGATGTCTTCCAGTTGCCTTTTCTTTATTTTCAAGAACAAAATAGGCAAAAACAAATATTGAATTTAAAAAAGAAACAGACAGTAGAAAGGTAGGCAGTCTTTTAAGAACATGAGAATGTTGCAAATACTTAGCAAAAGGTGTATTGATCCGCCACTGAAAAATGTTCCCAACAAATGCACTATTTCCTGCTGTTTTAATAACATTTTCTAAAAAAACTCCAAGCTCAGCTGTTATACTATAGGAAACTACTGCACTTAAGAAGTCAGAGCTCTTAGTAACTGTTAACAGGAACCTTTTTCCTCACCTCAGAACCCTTGGACAAAGGTGTGTGCGTGTGTGTGTGTGTGTCTAGTGTGTGTGTTCGTGTACAGTATTTGTTGGGCTGCAGCTGTAACACGGCAGGGCTGCTATCAGGTCCGAGGCAACACGCTGTTCCAACATGGAAAGCAGCAGCGAGGAGATTTATTTCCGTGGACTCGGGCCGCTGAATAGTCCTCCTGAGAGGCGCCGGACCATCAGATAGGCCCGCTGTGAAGAGGCTGCTGATCCCCTCCTCTAGGGCTAGTTTCTCCTACGGGGGCGGGAGGGGGGCATGAAGGATACCCCTGCCACTGGGCGATCCATCACGACTCGCGCTGATGCAAGGCACTGTGGGTATCCTTGAACACCTGCCCTCCTCACACCCAAACATCTTCTCCTCAGAGGCCCTCTGTCTATTCCTTTCTGTCTCTATGTCTCTCTCCCAAGGTTCAGCCAGTGTCCCGCCCCGCCATCTCCCCAGGACCTTTATCAGGGAGACGGCTCTGCTCATTAAGGAGTTAATTTTCTCCCTCCTATCTCTGATTAGTATAGTCAACCTAAAGCGCTGTGAATTCTTCAAATTTTCTCCTTGTTATCAAAAGGGAAAGGGAGAAAAAAATATGGGAATAGGGGGATATTTAATCGGTTAAGTAGTCTTCCAGGGGAACTAGATTTCTCTCTCTCTCTCTCCCTCTCTCTTTTTCTCTTCCCAGCAATGTAAAGAAATCTCTCTGAAAGCCGGTCCAGCTCAGTAATTCAGTTTTTTAAGCATGCGGATGGAGGGAAAGAAGGAGGAGGTGGTGGAGGAGGCAGGGGGGTGGGGGCGGTGGCGGGAGAGGGAGGGAAGAGAGAGAAAAAAACGACTTGATGAAATTCCGCTATCAGCTCCGAACCAATATGCAAAATATCTCGCTGGAAATCAAATAGCTATTATGTTTTCATTTCCACGTCGGCGTATTTGCTTAATGAAGAGGAGACAGATCAGACCGGCAGAGAGAGTCTGCAGGAGCCGATAACCGCCAACGGCTCCCAGCTATCCGCACAGAGTGACGCTCCCAGTCACCACGCTTTTTCACAGGGAAGAGAAAAAAAAAGAAAACGGGATGGAGGGGAGGGGAGGGAGAGAAAGAGAGAGAGGGAAGGAAGGTGATGGAGTATAAGGGATAGAGAGAGAGAGAGAGAGAGAGCATGAGTGATATTGAAAGGGGACGGAGAAGAAGAAAGAGAGGTGGTGGTGGCAGCGTTGGTGGTGGTGGTGGTGGGGGGAGGGGGGGTAAGGGGATGAGGAACAGTGAGATAATGACTGAAAGAGAGGAGGAAGCAAGAATATAAAGGAGAGGCTGCAGGTCGTAATGGAGGGAGGAGAGGGAGGAGAGGAGAGACTGAGACTATTCTCTCTTTGGTTCAGAGGTGTTGCTGAGAAAACGGATTCAAGCAATGCCTTGAATTCTTTTAAACTCAAGGCCTGAAAAAGGTCTTAAATATGATCAATTTATGTATTGAATCTCTCAAATGACTTTTAGATTTTTTGAATATTTTGCAGTTTATCGGTATGTCATTTTCAAAATGTTAAGAATGATCAGAAACGGGCTGTTCTGTGTTATGTTCATGCATTCTGCAGCTTTTGATGTTCGGTGTCCTGCTGCGTTCGAGTGCAGCAGCTCACCCCGTTATCAGCACAGTGTGATCAGTCATTATCATTAGCCTTACAGTATGTGTATTTCCCTGACGGCTGTGATGGACATTTTCTATTTTTCTTCCTTTTTCCCCTCCGGCCTCCCCTTTTATCTCAGCGTATTTATGTCTCCCTTCAGTCCGTCCTTCACTCTGGGTGGGTGCTTTGTGTTTCTTACGGCCATGGTGGCAAACCTGCTGTGGCATGGAATTTAGATGTTCCTATTTGATGCAAAAAGTGATCTTGGAACCTTATTTTTCGCAGTTGCTGTCGTCAAATAAAAACGGTTTGTTGTTGTTCAGATGTGTGAAAGAGAGTGCGGTCAAATGTGTTGATATTGGAAAACCCCCACTATTATTCACATATTTTTTATACAAATAATACATTTCAACCTGAGCTGCCTCTCACATTTCTTGTGTATCTGGAGGATATTGAGGATTGCATAGTTCTCAACAACAGAGGGACTACAAACTACAATTTGACTGACTTTCATCAGGGGGCCATTAGCTCAAAGAACCTTTCTGTAGTGATTTAGCAGACAAAAACAAATCTTTGAGATTGAGATTGCCTTTTTACAGTTGCTCCATAATGCAGTTCATCCGTAACACTGGAGATTTTCCAATGGAAGCAAACTGTGCGTTGGTGAGAGAATTTGCGTCGGTGTCAGAACGTCTGAGAGACGTTTCAGAGGACTGATGGTTAGGCCTCACGCCCCACTGCACCCTGGGAACTCTCTCCTCTTCGCATTAGATGTGAAGCTGTGTGGAGCGGTCGATGAGTCCCTGGGATTCCACATCTGTCCAACTCCCCTTGCTTTGGTCGGCCGTCCCGAGAGTAATCAATGGGCCGTCGTTCGCGGCTCAAATCCTAAAGGCCGAGGAGAGAAGGCTGATTATTATTCAGGCTGAATATAACAGTTGGATATCGCGGGCTGTGTGGGCTTCCTCTCGTGCGAGTGTTGGTGGTATAGGGAACACCGGCCACGGAGCCGTGATGAGAGCCCATGCGGCGCTGAGGAAGAGACACTTCAAGAGCAAAGTTGATTAAAAGTATTTCCTCAGTGGAGGCTAATTCTGTTCACTCTGATCAATAAGTGGCTCCTCTCCAGTCCGTGACTCTGTGTCAGGTACCTCCGTTTCTCTCTGGAGAGCTCACACATCCTCTTCCTCTTCCTCTCTCTAAATATCCTCCTTTAATGTTTCTCCTCTGTGATTTCCTCCCACCACTACGCCTCTCCCTCTCCCACTCTCCCTCTCCCTCTCCCTCTTTCAGGTCTGATGTGTTTTTCCGTGCGGCGGGTTATTAGCGTGAGAGCGCCGAGGCTTGCGTCCGTTTAATCAGGCTTGTTGAGCACGCGGGTTTGATGTGTGTTGTCTCTGTGTTTAATCAGCGAGCTGCTTGCTGCAGGTTTGATGTGGACGGAGAGTTAATAAAGCAGTATCTTTGGCTGCCTTCATCAGCTGCAGCACTTTGTTCTGCCTCTCCTCTGAGACAGACAGCTGCAGTCTCTGTGCTGGAGCTCAAGTGTTCCTGTAGTAGCACTGTGTCGCTCTCATCTTGTCCTCCATCTACATGGACTCATAACTTTATTTCAGGAACAAACTATTGTTTTATCACTCATTTCAAAACTCTGTTTCGCCTGAAACACCTTTTAAAATAACAGTTTTCTTAAAATGTCTGCAGAGGAATTTTGTGGACAGTCATGTCCCTAAATTGGACATCGTACATCCAGGTCTCGGTCTTGAGTTTACTCCATTAAATTAACTAAAAATAGGAAGAAAAAAAACAACTAAGATGATCAGTTTTTTGTTTTGTCTGATAAACCGTCAAAACTCATTCAAGCTCAACAATATTGATTATTCAAACAGTTATTGTTTATTTTTCTCTGGACCTACTAATGCATTAGTAGACTATTTTTATTTGATTGGTTTAATCTCAATCAACTGGAGAAAAACAATAAGTCTATTATCAGTCAATGTCCGTAGCATTGAACTAAAAACCAGCAGGCTCTTAAAAATGGTGTGATCAGATTATTAGCATTGTTATCCGATTAACATTAATATTATTTGATCAGATAGTCTATCTAAATCAGGAATTCAGGAATCTGTTTCAAAATTTACTTTATTTTTCTAATTTATATTATTTTATTAAGGCAGGATTTGTTCTATTTTGTTAAATAAATAAAAATATTTATTTTGTCAAAAAAAGGATTAGTATTGATGGTATTGTGAAATTTCCAATGACACACAGCCATTGTTTCATAGAAATTGAATCTCTTTGGGATTTTAAACTTCACAAAATAATCAAACCGAAATGATTAAGATGTGTGTTTGACAATATTTTCTCACATTGAATGTCTTAATGATTAATGAAAAAGTAATCAATATATATTAAAAAAATTGTTGCAGCTTTAGTCTGTAATATCAGTACAACATGTCTTGAAAGGCTTGTGGAGCTGATCACTGGTCTGCTCTTCACTCCACTACAGCATCTTCATTCAGTGTGTTCTCCTTTTAGCCTTCCAGAATATATTCAGACACTCTTTGAGGCAGACGTCACAGCTCTCAGTATCAGTGCACCTCAGTAGGTATACTTGTAAAATTTGCAATTTGTTCTGGAAACCTCTTTGATAAACCTTAAGCAGTTCAACCGAAACAAATCTGACTTTGTTGGCTCTCACTGTTTGTCATGTTCTCCGTCTGTAACTGACTCTGTAAAGGAGAACGTTCAAAAACACGAGTCTTTCTCTCTCCAGTAACTGATGTGAAGTGTTTCCTGAATTTCATCAAAGTTTTATTTGCCCTCAAGTTTGGAAATACGACTAAATGTAAGCTTCCGGCTTTCGTTCCGTCTTCAGTTCACTGAGCTCCGTGGTGCTGTTGGATAAGTCTCCACTTAATTGATGTCCCTCCCAGAGAGATACACATGTGGGCTATGTCTTTTTATTATTTTTCCATCTCTGGAAATGAGTTCATTCCAATTTTCCTGTGGATATCGCGGCGTAACAATTAATAAGGCTTTAAGTTTAAAACTATCAAATGAAGTAGAATGTGGCGCACTTATCACCCGGGCCCCGCTATCCTTCCTGCCAACTATCCCAGACAGGAAGAGAAGCGGACCGAGAGAGAATATTTCTCCTTGGATAAAAGTCGAGCCCAAACTTTTCCGCACCATTTGATGTCTGAAAGCAGTGATGCAGCGATTGATTCATTAAACCAGAGCTGTAATGAGGAAAGAAATCATAATTCAAACTCACATTTTAAACAGGAAATATAATTGGAATTTTATACAGAGAAGTCCCTTTGTACAATTATGATTAAAGGGAAATTAATTGTATGAAAATGTCCTTAAAGATACTGAAAATTAGATCTAGCAAAGCTTGTGCGACGTTCTAAAAATATTGTGTACTGGATCGATCTTTTTTTTTTCTTTCTTTCTCCTCCACTTCTTTTTTTCATTTTTTTATGAAGGTCCAAATCTAGCTGTGTTAATTTTATCTGAAATTAGAGTGAACCATGCAGGCGTGGAAGTTGAAATTAGCCTAAAGATGTTTCATTTACAAAGACAGAAACACTTTGTCAGCCGGCGATTGTTTCCCAGCATTATCTCTGCCTGCTTTTAATTGCTTTGGAAGTGAAATTAACAGAATTAGAAAAATTGCCTCTCCCTTTTTCTACAAGCTTCTTTATTCATGGGTATTGTTGTTAGCTTTGTATAGATTATAGACTCCTTTTGTTCCCGTATTGTAAATATATACGCCCCCAGTCACGGCTTTAGCTCCGAAACAATCCCTCCGTTGGTTTGACACAACCTAATGAAAATTAATTTGCAACCTGTCTGGATTGGGGGAGAAAAAAAATCCTGGTTTTCTCGCTATTAATTTCACTCTATTTGGACAACTTTCTATGTGCGAGAGTTGTTGTTTCCCTCGGCAGTGATTAACCATTTCTGCTCCACTCTAGCACTTCCTAATCCTCTTTTAAGAAATGGTTAACCTGAATGAATAATTCTCTCGTCGTATCCTCTCGGGACGGAGAACCAAGCGTGTCATCCGACACACACGAACATAAAAGAAACGACCTTTCATAATCAGCTCGCCTTGACACACTAATAACTAACTCCGTCTTTAGAAACGGGGGGGAAAAAACTGCCGGTAAATTTGATGGTATATTTCAAGGTTTGGAGCTCTTAATGCGCCATTAAAGCAGCCTGGTGTATTCCTCTTATAGAGGGAGTATTATTAATGAAGCAATTTAAAGAAAGTCACATTAAATCCATATTAACTGACTGTTTTTTTTTTTTTTTTTTTTTTGGATGTAATCTTCAAACGGGCTAAAATAGATCAAAAGTACTGTATAATTACTATGGTCAGCAGGGATTATGAAACTGTAATTGATACAGATCAGCCCTGCACTAATCACTCTTTTAGCTACAATTTTAGGTATACTGTAATTTAGCTTTAAGGTCCCCCTTGGCTTCTTGCTATTAATCTTCTGGATTAGACCGTTCAGCTTGTCCAATTCTGGAAACCCTTATTTGAATCAGTCCAGTTAAATAAAAGAGAATCAGTGTGTTGGGGGTATTTTTCCTCCCTTCAGAAGCTCATAAGTAGCTTGTTTAAAGTTTATTTTCACCTCTCCTGTACAGTGTGTTTAGACTCCAGGCTCATGGGAAGACAAGTCCTTCTCCTTCTGCAGACCTAGGGTAATATTATATTCTGTTGGTGTTCACAGACAGATCTCTCTTTTTTCTTGGCGATACTCTTACTATTCATGTGCATTTTGTGATGCCACCAGATGTGTTTAGTACATTTAAACATAAAGCAATCTGCCGATCTCTACTTAAGTAATTATAATGTCTCCATCTAGATAGCAATAATTGTCTTTAATTCTTCTTCTTTGGTACTCCGTCAGAATCATGTGTAGTTCTTTAGGCGTCACAGGGTTCTCCAAAAACAGGAGGCAGGAAATGCTGGGTTTGATCGATGTAAGTACGCATATGGTTGTTCATTTTCTCTCCTTCTTCTTCGTATTCTTGCAGGTTCCCTTGGGGATCTTGGCGGCGAGGAGGAAAACACACCGGACAACCTCAGCCTATCAGGAGAGGAGGGTGGAGTCTCGGACCCAGATGACTCAGTGGAGGGGGACAGCTCCAGCCCCCTGCCATACACGTTGCGTTACAACGAAGGTAAGAGGAGGAGAAAAGGATGTAAAGTTGTAAAAAAAAAAACTAAACAAGAGTCAATTAAAACAGGAGCCGTACCTGTTTAACTTTCTACAGTTTACTGTGCACTTATACTGGATATTCTACAGGCCTTTACTGTGAACGGCTTTTACTGGAACTACTTTCTGTCAAGGAAGTAGTCCTGATGAAAAATGTTAAACTGGTAAAAATAAAGGCTGACATTTTAATCAAATAACTACATCCACTGTATGCTCACACTCACAGTCTCATCAAGAGAACAGCTAAAGGTTATTTCTGTGTTTTTATAATTTTACAACATGCACCCCTTCTAGTAAAATAAGCCAGATGTCGAGTTTACTGGCAGTTATTAGTGGTTATTACCAGATTTATCTCCTCATCAGGACTCAAAGTCTCTCTGTCATCTACCTGTTATCTGTCAGGAGGCAGTTAACGTCACCCAGAGACAACTAAAACAGACCGAGGAACCATTATGTATCTCTCCTTTATCTCCATTGTGTCTATAAATAAAATAAAATAAAACAATTCTCCTGGTTCAATCTTGGCTCCAGTGAACTTCCCCCCCACCACACACCTGTTATCATCAGCCCCCCCCCCCCCCAACCCCCCATTGTAATGTGTGATAGCAGAGTTTTTCAGTCATATTCTTTTGACTTATTCAAGATTTCACGAGCTGTGTTTTTTTTTTTAATCTCAAAAATTCCTGCTCTTGTGAAATTTTCGGGGCTGGAAGTGATAAGCGTCTGTTGGTTGGCTTGGTTTGATAAACCCATGGAAATTCTGTCAGGTGCTAATCGAGACGAGATTACAGATTAGCTATAGGGGTGTGTGTGTGTGTGTGTGTGTGTGTGAGGTGAGGACTGGGTTATGTGTGTATTAGATAGAGGAAGATGAGAGAACTCAGGCAGACTGCACATGTGAGCAAGTTTTTGTCCGTCGATAGCAAACTGACTCAGTGTCTTTGTTTCTTTATTTGTGAGTTTTTAGCCTTTTGCCCCCCGTTCTCCCAACACACACACATACACACACAAACATACAACCCTCCCCATCACACTGTTGATTTACTCCTCTCTCTCTCTCTCTCTCTTCTCAGAGGTTCCTCGGTTGCCCAGCGCTGCCATTATCAGTTCTCTGTAAATCAGCCATGTTTGACGAACCTGCTCTTTCAACCTGGGATCAATACCAGGTCTTTATCTGGCCAGAGCTGGCTAATAAAGGCAAGGCCTCTTATCCACCATCTGGAAGAGAGAGAGAGAGAGAGAGAGAGAGAGAGAGAGAGAGAGAGAGAGAGAGAGAGAGAGAGAGAGAGAGAGAGAGAGAGAGAGAGAGAGAGAGAGAGAGAGAGAGAGAGAGAGAGAGAGAGAGAGAGAGAGAGAGAGAGAGAGAGAGAGACACACAGACACACACTGGAGATAACTGCTCTGATAACTTTAGCAACAGCACAAAAAGAACCTCCACATTCTACCAGTAACAGGACTGAGCTCTCCGTCTCTGTTCTCTCCATCACACCCACCTCCTCCACCTGTCAGAGAGAGAGACAGTATATTAGTGCTGATACAATGAGTGGACACACACACATGCACGTACACACGGCTTAACAGAGGAAGAGTGGAGCATCTGTTCAGTACGTCTCTCTCTCTCTCTCTCTCTCTCTCTCTCTCTCTCTCTCTCTGTTGTGGTGTTTTTTTTTCTCTTATTCTCAGAATTGCTCTACAGATGCAGCGAAACACCAAAACGAGTCTAGGTCTTTTTTTTTCTCAAAGCAAGGCAATCATGCATACATCGCAGGAAGTCTGATATAATCCACTTCTGGCCTGATTAGTCAGAACATCACCTCCTTTTCCCCTCTAATTGTCTTGCCTTCGTTTGGACCAATCACAACGCTTTTTGAAACCTGCAGTTTTTTTGATAATTCATCAGAATCTAATCCGTGGTAATGGAGGAAGTGTGTATGATGAAACTGTTGATAATAGAACAATTGTTTCGATATTTATCACGGTGAAATCCTCTACAATGTGACTGTTTACTACTCTCTGTTTCATTTCATTGTGAAGTGAAATAAAAATAGGGTTAGTGTTTGAACGGTTGGTTGGCAGGCATTTTAAAGTATTTTTTGGGAACACAACAGTAAGTGAGAGAGATGGAACAAAGGTCCCTGGTCAGATTCGAACCAGGGTTTATGGTTGGTGCCTAAACACCTCACATCATTAACATAGTATACACCCGAAACAGAGCGCCACCATTTTAATGGATTCTTTTTTTGCGGCTGTATTTTTCTCAACGGGCTCATTGTACCAGAGGAGCAACCGTGTGGGTGTTTTTACTTCTCATATTAAGATGCACCAACGTGTATCCGTACTATTGTAGTTAAAACAATCCAGTTACTTAATTCAGTGCCAGTAAATCCAGCCTACGCTTCAAAACCCTGCATAGCAAACAGCATAGTGACTTGGGAAAACTCAACATGCTATCAGTGAAGCTGGAACGCAACTACACATGTAGCAGAAAAACCCACCCTAACCTAAGACTATTCATCACATTTGTGTAACATTACTAATGTGAACATTGAGCATACTTTTGCATACATCCCTATCATGATATCTATCAGTAACAGGATATATCAGCCCTGCTGATAGGTGTAGTAGATGGTTATTACAACCTATAACGACCTGTTTCAGTCATCCGTCTAATGAGCGTCTGCAGAACAGAGATGCTTCATTTTTTTATTTAATAACTTGTGTTTTACTAACATTTGTGACACTCCTGCTTATTTCTTTTCTGAGACTAACTGTTCATGCGTCACCACATTGATTGTGCTTTGCCACAACGTCTGTCAGTGGGCAGAATGTCTATGTCTATACGTGCTGCTCTCTAACCGCTGTGTGCATGGGGGAAGACTCCAGCATCCATCCGGTTCCCCTCCTAGCTTCATCTCTAGAGAATGTGGAGATATGTTGAACCCCGAATGTGAGGGAGCAGATGTGTGAAGAATAGGGCAGCATTGAAATATATGAGAGAGAGAGAGAGAGAGAGAGAGAGAGAGAGAGAGAGAGAGAGAGAGAGAGAGAGAGAGAGAGAGAGAGAGAGAGAGAGAGAGAGAGAGAGAGAGAGAGAGAGAGAGAGAGAGAGAGAGAGAGAGAGAGAGAGAGAGAGAGAGAGAGAGAGAGAGAGAGAGAGAGAGAGAGAGAGAGTAGAAGTTGCAGAAGAAGGCGAGATTGTTGGGTGACTTTGCCCTGCAGGTGTGACAGGGGAAGTTCAGCTTATCAGATTGATGGAGACTGTCTCGCTATAGGGGGAGGGGGAGGGCGGGAGACAGAGCGAGAGAGGGGGAGGAGGGGGGGGTCTGGCAGAAAAGTGTCTGTCGACTCCTCCTGATACCTGCCTCCATGTCTGAGATGATATGGGAGATAATATTGATGATATTAAACGCAATAACTGTGTCTCCAGCTCCCCCTCCCTGGCTTCAGCCCCTGCAGGATAAAATCAATGTGCCATTCAATGTGATTTATAGCTGAAAATAATGGCACTGTTTAGGCAAGGGTGTGTGTGTGTGTGTGTGTGTGTGTGTGTGTGTGTGTGTGTGTGTGTGTGTGTGTGTGTGTGTGTGTGTGTGTGTGTGTGTGTGTGTGTGTGTGTGTGTGTGTGTGTGTGTGTGTGTGTGTGTGTGTGTGTGTGTGTAGGTCTGCTTGCTTTAGTGTGTGTACAGTATGTCGCCGTGTGTTTGCATGTGGATGAGGTTGAAAGGTGGACGTGACTTGAAGATGGATGATTTTTGTGTGTTTGTGTGTTTGCGTCTGTGTGTGTGTGTGTGTGTGTGTGTGTGTTGATTTATTTGACGATGCAGATCCAATCTCTCAACCGTTACATTAATAACAGTAGAGTGTGAGGGCGTCACGTGGTCACGGGGCGTTTATGGCTGGTATCGATTGGGCCGCTATCGCTGTTTATCGGAGCGGGAATGCAAGGGTAAACACGGCCTTTGTGCAGACAGCTGAGGTGTTATGGGGGGGGGGGAGAAATCACAAAAAAGGAGGAGAGAGGACAGAGTTGGGAAGGAGGAAGTGGATTGAGTGTTTTTTACATAGAGACTGTTATTATAATAATAATGTCTGTCTTTACACAAACCTGGAGGTTTCTGCATTATGGGTTCTCACTGCAGATGTGATATTCCATGTTTTCTCCAGCAGCATTTGTGACGTATTTGCTTTACACATCATTACTTTGATATTTCTTTAAGCCAAACACTGGATGATAGAAGTAGTAAGTTAATGCCACACGGTTGAGATTTGAACATTACTAAAGTCAGTATTGACTGAAATGTACTTGTAAATTACTTGCAAATTTACTACTTGCAAATTTCCCCGCTGCGGGACTAATAAAGGATTATCTTATCTTATCTTATCTTATCTTGTATCCAGCTACATTTACATTACATTCATCCTTTATAGATTTAAGATCCCTCCTTATTATTGCTTAGCTTGGTTGGAGATGGTGGTGTCATTTGTAGAAAAGTCAGTTTTGTATGCTAAATTGCACAAGCAAAAGTAACCCTTTATAATGACCATCATTAATAATCATTTATTTGTTTGTTAACAGTAAAATAATGATTGACTAAAGTCTAATT
The DNA here is from genome assembly GCF_027596085.1 of Anoplopoma fimbria. Taxonomy (NCBI): domain Eukaryota; kingdom Metazoa; phylum Chordata; class Actinopteri; order Perciformes; family Anoplopomatidae; genus Anoplopoma; species Anoplopoma fimbria. The sequence continues at coordinate 16,562,255 of NC_072467.1, forward strand.
AACTATCAAATCACCATTTATTAGTGGTTATTTTAAAGTGAACCCCGTAGAGCTTCAGGGAGGAGCTATTCTAAGCAGTTCAAATCCTTGTATTTAGTGTAGATATTGTTTCTGCTGCCATCCAAACGGGCATTTTTATGTTTTTGTATCATACTTTTACTGTTCTAAGACTTTGATGAAGTGTTTTTTCATCATGCTACTAATTCTGAGTTTGACTACATAAAAACATAACCTGTATCTGGTCAGGTCTGCTTTTAACCTCTCACCACTCACGGTTGTGGCTGTGTGAAAATTTCATTTTTCATGAGCTGCTGCTACACCTAAAAGATAAGACTCTTGTCTTTGAGCTTAATGTGGTCATAAAAAGAAGAAGAAAAAAAGAATTCAAGTACCAGTCCCCACTGGCAAAACTTTAAAAACTGGATTTTCAGATTTCTACCAATTTAGATATTTGAGTGTTTAGAAAAAACTGTTGACATATGGATAGATATTAATTTGTTTTCATAGACACAAACACTTCTGATAAGAATCCCATAAAATACATATTTTAGAGAATTACTGAGCAGGACATTTTGCAGTCAAACACCTGAACTTCAGTGAACTTCAACAAACTCTACCTGCTTACTTATGAGTCATCATATACATTAATAATTCTGTATCTGTCAATAATATCTGTCCAGCTCTAGTCCAAAACCCATTGCATAAGTCTAATCAAAAATGAGGGTTAAAGTAGCTTTTACTGGCTTTTATCTGCACTAAACATCATTATGCACCAGAATATTCCCTTAATCTGATTTATGAAAAACTAGAATAGTAGCACAAATTAATGAGAAGTAAGAGGATTTTCTAAATACACAATGTGCCATTGGGTGAATGATTTCATGCACAGAACAGTTACTTTTTAATCATGAACTCCATTACACAACACTAACTGCATGACTGCATTGTCCCCGCTACTGCAATGAATTATATAATTCAAACGTGCAGTTAGAAACAGATTACCGTTAAAAAAAAAAAAAAAAATCTATTTCAAGATTTGGGTCACTTTATTTTTTGAAGAGAAAATGAGATTAATAGGGACGTGTTTGTGATCCGTTTCCACGCGTTCAGCTTTTGACTCACCCTGACCCTTGGCCCTGAAGATGATGATGATGCAAGACCAGAAGTGAAGGAGAAGAGAGAGATCCTCGGCTCAGATAGCCTGAGGTGTTGTGATGCAACTATTAATCTAATCTCACCAATCATGAGTCCTGTTAATAGGGAGGGACCCAGCAGTGTGATGAACCAGCTGATAGCAGCTGCACAGGCAAAGTTCAGGGTTCAGGAGTGTGCACGCTGGGTAAGCACATCACACACACACACAAAGTTCCAGCCAAGTGCGGAGGAACACACGCATCTCTTTGATCAGTGAGCAGGAGGCTCTGTAATCAGTGTGATCAATGGCAGCAGGGATATCAATGCTGATTACAGGAAGAGAGGCGGCCTTGGTCTCTGCTGAAGGTGAGGGGCCAGGGGGGATGGAAAAGACCCACCTACAGTGATAGGGAGAGAGAGTGGGAAGGATGGTGGGTGTCGATGGAGAGACAATGAAAAGCTGTTGGAGGAAGGATGGACAGAGACCAAACTGAAGGCAGAGAGTTTCTGATGAGTCTTTGAGAATCAAAGAGTCCATCTCTGTGTGGACAGGTGTCTCCTTACAGAGAGGAGTCAATGCACTGCAGCCTTTGATCAACAGACAGGAACAGATACTACTCTCACACACACACACACAAAGTGTACACACACACACACACACACACACACACACACACACACACACACACACACACACACATGTACACACACACACACACACAACTTACAGACACACACACACACACACACACACACACACACACACACGTACACACACACACACACACTCACACAACAACATGTACACACACACACACACACACAACGTGTTAACACACACACACACACACACACACACACACACACACAACATGTACACACACACACACACACACACACACACAACACACACACTTACACAACTTACAGACACACACACACTTACACAACTTACAGACACACAGACACACACACAACATGTACACACACAGACACACACACACACACACACACACACACACACAACACACACACACACACACACACACACACACACACACACACACACACACACACACACACACACACACATTCACACACACACACACACACACACACACACACACACACACACACACACACACACACACACACAGACACACACACACACACGCAACATGTACACACACAGACACACACACAATCCATGTGAGTTTTTCTAAGGCTGATACTGAAGTGTGGTAGAATGTTTGAGTGTGTTTGATTGGGACTGTGTTGTGTGTGTCCAGAGCCCAGGACGCAGGACTCCGGAGGAGGCCCCGATGATGAAGACCAGGACGGGGAGGAGGCAGGTCAGACACACAGCCACGGGGAGGAGGAAGAGGAAGGGGAAGAGGAGGAGGAGGTGTCGCAGCGAAGGGGTCCAGGTCAGTACGCTCACAGACAGTAAACCTGTTGTTTGCTACTTGTCTTGGTTGGTTAACATAAAATGTTCCGTGATTTCTGGTCTGACTTCATACCAATATTTGCTTTACTGAGAGATTGTGAAAACGTTTAGTTCTTTGTACCTGCACAGGAAGCACGGATGATGAAATCAGGAGGTGTTCACATTCTGTGTTTCACAATACTTAATGGTGTGGTGGACTTTCATAATTAAAGTCTTATCTGTACTGAAAGTAAAACAATTATTTACAACTACTGTGCTATGATTGCACAGAAGGGTTTGTGTTCTTTTTCAAATTCAATCAGTCAAGAAATGTGCAAAATCTGTTGAAGTCCAGCAAATGAGACAATATTCCTGCTCACCAAAGCTTTGCTCTGTGCACCAATGGGATTTTGCCAGACTGACTTGCATCTTTGAAGCCTGAAGTTCACATCTAAATGTGTATGACTACCTGTAATTATTGACAGTTGACTTCAAATTATTTTTTAATGGTCCACACGTTTGTTAGTGACTATCATCAAATATTCAGCTATATTTTTTGTCTGTTTTTTATCAGAAAGAGAGAGAGAGAAGGAGGGCCGGAGACAGTGTTCAGACAGTAAATATGAAATTTGATCACAACTCATGAATACTACCTTAACCAGCAGTGCACCACCAAGTTGTGCTGCACATAAAATGATTATTTTATGATCATTACATTTTGTGATAAAACGAACAAAAACTGGTAAATGAAAGCAGCTGTGCTGTGAGATATAAACATTTGGTATCAGTGATCATGGAGAAAGTTAGAAAGGCCATCGGATCGTCTCATCTGTGATCTCGTAATGGTAATGACAATGATATGAAAATTTGGATGATTGGCCAACCCTAACGCTAACACCATTGAAGTAAGACAAATGCAGCCTTCATGACAACGGATCTGTGTTCCCTCTGCCCTCTCTACGAGCAACACGCATACATTCAGCTGTGGTTGGCTCCAAGGTAGAGCAGATCGTCCATTTAATCAGAAGATCGGCGCTTTGCTGTTCAGTCCTTATATGTAAGTGTATTTTGGGCAAGATACTGATACAAATTGCTCCTGAATGTTGTGCCATCGGTGTGTGAGTGTGTGTGGATGAGCATTTAAATGCTTTGTAAAGGATGATGTTCTCCAGTTTACAGGGCTGCTGGTCAATCTTTAACACTGAGCTTAAGTTTAAGTTAAATAAAAACTAATATCTCCACTAACTCATTTGCTTGGTAGTCTTAAGTCTTTGAGTCCAAGTCAAGTCTCAAGTATTTAACATAGATTCCAAGTCAAGTCTCAAGTATTTAACATAGATTCCAAGTCAAGTCTCAAGTATTTAACATAGATTAAGTCAATCAAGTATTTAATATAGTCCAAGTCAAGTCTCAAGTATTTAACATAGATTCCAAGTCAAGTCTCAAGTATTTAACATAGATTCCAAGTCAAGTCTCAAGTATTTAACTGTGCAATACAATAATTATTCTGTCTGTATATATAATATTTTAGTTATTGTGGATTTTTAACTTTTTTAACTTACTTTTTTAATATTCTTTACTGTGTAATTACTTATTAACTTATTTTAAATACTTGTTTTGATCTTGTTTTTTACTATGTCTCTTGTTGCACTATCCTCTCTGCTGCTGTAATCCTGCAAATTTCCCCGCTGCGGGACTAATAAAGGATTATCTTATCTTATCTTATCTTAGAGTCCAAGTCAAGTCTCAAGTATTTAACATAGAGTCCAAGTCAAGTCTCTAAGTCTTTGAGCTAAAGTACAAGTCAAGTCTTTAAGCTAGAGTCCAAGTCAAGTCTCTAAGTCTTTGAGCTAAAGTCCGAGCTAGAGTCTAAGTCAAATCTCTAGCCTTTGAGCTAAATTACAAGTCAAATCTCTTACACACAAACTGTATTGTAAAATGTACTTAAACTTAAAGCATCCCTCTGGCCTGTCAAACCCAGATGTCAGTTTTTGCAAGTCCAAGTCACAACTTAAGTGCAATTTGATACCAAGTCCAAGTCTCTGCATCACGCAAATGATCACATATTTAATGATATAATATTTCTGTCATGGTATGGGAAATGATAATGCTAACTTACTGTATTTTCAGAACATTGATATTCTTCAAAACCCTTAATAACATGTTTTGACATTAAAAAACAGTATTTTTTATCTATTTATGTCTGAAGTATCTGGACATGGAAACTATTAGGATATGGCCATGGTTAAGAAACTAAAACACTTCAGTAAGGACAGAACATTGTTGGGGTTTGAACAAAAACGAAAAACTCGTAACTAGGTAAAGAGCTCTGAATGTTGTTGTGCTGCAGAATAGTCCAAAATGGCCGTATTCCAGCCAACATACTATCATTCCACCTCTTCACATGCTCTCCAGTGGATGTAACAGCTGTGAACGCCGTGGCAGTGTGTCTGTCTGTTCATGTGTGTGTCCCCTCTCTCAGGGTGTGTTGTGTTGTCCTACTGTCCCCCTGTAGGAGACGTGGCTGTGTCAGGCCTGCAGAAAATGTATTCAAGTCGTAACAAAAACACACACACACACGGCTAAGAGGAGATAACAAGTAAATCGCCATAATTTTATTATTTATTTCCTCTCTTATCGTGGTTTGTTTGGTTATTTATTTCTCTCTGTCTGTTGTCTTCAATGAGTTAAACAATGCAAGAAGATTACCGCACTATCTCGCATTATTTCCTTTTCAAGCTGCGCACGTTTTATGTCTGTCCGCGCGCTTGTCTGTTTGTGTGTGTGTGTGTGTGTGTGTGTGTGTACGTGTGTTTTAATTCCTATGGTGGGGAGGAGAGGATGTGTTCATTATCGTCCTGTCCCAGCCTCGTCCCTTTAACAGTAATTGGAGCGATATTAATTGCCGCGCTACGGCTGGTTGATGGTAGCACCATGATGCTGCACTGATATGGCCCTCCGCTTTTTTTTTCTTTTTTTATCCCCCTGCCTCTCCTCCTCACAAACTAACTGCTGGGTGAGCGAGGCGGAGGGATGGAGAAGAAGGGAGGGAGGGGTGGGGGGGTGAGAGAGAGTAAGGGAGAGAGATAGCCCCTCTATCAGCTCCGGAGCAGGCGCTGTCTTTATCAGGAGCACGATTGGCAAAAAGGAAACTTTGACCGGTCTGAATTTTTCTCTTATCGTCGTAGCCCCCCCTCCTCTACCTCCTCTCCCTCCCTCCCTCCATCCATCCACCTTCTCCTCCCCCGGTCTCTCCATCACCACTAACAACCCCTCTAACAGCCCTCCTCCTCTCCAGCCTCCACCCCTGAAACAGCATACATCTCTCCTTCTTTTTTCTCTTTGTATTGTTTCCTCTTCTCCTTCTTCCTCCTCCTCTTCCTCCTCCTGCTTGCCACGGCGGGATCGGAGTCCCCAGCTAATGTGTTCTTGTTCATAGCAACGTTCCCCATGTATCAGACATTTGCCGTAGACAGATGAGAGGGGAAGTGTGTATGAGCTGGTTTGGGAATAAACAGGGTGTTATCTCCTGTGGGAGTGTTGGCATTCCTCTCGTTTCTCTCTGCTGTTGCCTTTCACTCCCTTCTGCTGCTGGGACCACAAGCTTCTAGCTTTGAATCTGATGGGCTTTGGTTGCTTTAAGGGAAGACACTCCAGGTGAATGGAACAATGATTTAACTCTTAAATATCGCCATGAAACTTCCCCAGTTGATTACTTACATTAAGAATGATTTTGATTACAATTGTTCTGATAAATATGCAAATTAGGCATACTCTTATCAAATATGTGCTAATTTGCATACCATTCCAGAAAAAGGTTTCACATTTTGTTGACATATTAGAGTCAAATATTTTTTATATTATATTTCTTTTTATACTATCAACAGCCATGAAAAATCACTTTTCTCCATGTTTTAGTAATACAATGTTTGGCAATAAATGATATATGAACAAACCCCTCTGTAAAAACCCTCAGAATATAAAGAGGAATGAAAGTGGAAAGCTTGGTGTATGTAAATGCTACTAAAGTAAAATGTAACTTATAGATATCAGCAGAAAACTTCAACAGTTGATTACTGACAATTCTTTTTTGTATATAATGCCTCATATGCATATTTAATAATTACATTCCTAAGTAACAGATGCTTGTGAGTTTGATGGATGATAATTGTCGAAAATCCGAGCAGCAATTCATGTTTTCATCCCAGATGAATCTACAGACGAATTGATTAATTGTTTGTCTACCGAGTGTTTGAAAATATTGCAGAATGATGATTCACGTAGCTTATTTTATCTGACCAGTAGTCAAAATTGTCTTTCACGTGTTACATATTGCACACATTAAATCGATCATCAGCTCTAGTGGTAATGAATCATTCCTGGACACTAAATGATAAAGGTGCTTTATAATATTTATGTATTGGTGTTAATTCAATTCAATTCAGTTTATTTTGTATAGCCCAGAATCACAAATTACAAATTTGCCTCAGAGGGCTTTACAATCTGTGCACATGCGACATCCTCTGTCCTTCCCTCACATCGGCACAGGAAAAACTCCCCTAAAAAACCCCTTTAACAGGGAGAAAAAAGGAAGAAACCTATGGGAGAACGACAGAGGAGGGATCCTTCTCCCAGGATGGACAGAATGCAATAGATGTCATGTGTACAGAATGAGCAGCATAACAGTTCTTAGATACAACACATTCAATGTATATGACATAAATGATTCATATAATAAGACTACTTATAATAACAGCAGCAATTATTACAGTAGAATTATAGCCATGAAAATAGGGATAGTAATGTGACTAATAATAACAATCGAAGTAGCAGTGGGTGTCAGTCGGCTCACAGCAGGAGGCACGACCACGGTCCAGGTACCACAACGATTCATGGAAACCTGCAGAACGAGAAAGCAAAAGGGCCTCAGGGTGGAAGTAAAGCTAAAATGCTTAATGGTACAGGTAATAGTAATAGTAATATGACTAGTAATAATAATAATGGTGGTAGCAGTCGGTGTCAGCAGGGCCGTAGCAGGATGCACATCCACGGTCCAGGTACAGCCACGATTTATAGAAGCCTGCGAAGCGAGAAAGCACAAAGACTCCAGGGTAGAAGCAAGTCAATAAGCGTAATAGTACAGGCAATAATAATAGTAATGTGACTAATAATGATAGTGGTAGTAGTAGTGGGTGTCAGCAGGGCCTCAGTAGGTGGCACGATGACAGTCCAAATATAACCCCGATTCCTGGGAACCTGCGAGGCGAGAAAGCACAAGAACTCCGGGGAAGAAGCAAAATCAGTAATGTGCATAAATAGGAGATTAATACATAATAGGAGATTTTGTATGACAGTGTAATCGTCAGCAAATAGCTAAAAAAAATCACATTTTAGTCTTACTTGTGTCCCTCTTTTGTCCACCTTTTTAATCTGTCCTCTTTTCCTTCATCTTTCTCAGCTCACGCCTTCTCTCCTTCAGTTTCTCTTTCCTTCCTCCTCATGTCTTCTGTCCCGTCTCTTCCTGCACTGAGTCATGATACGTCTCTCCGTCTCTACCTCTATCCATCACCATATCCTCCTCTATTCATCCACTCTCCATGCATTTCTAGCTGTTTTCTGTCGCAGTGTGGACCTTTTATACTTATTTTACTTAAATATTGCATGTAGTCTTGTGTGTATGGAAAGTCTAAATTAATTGAATAATAATCTATTAATTATATTTCAAAAGTTAAAAAAAAGATTTATTCTAGTTTGAAATACAATAATTCCTAGATATGAAAATTTAATTTCCCTTTCTGTGCACTGTTTGTGTTGTAACCTTATGATAATAATCTCTTAATTTATTCAAATAATTCATTCAAATAATTCTCTGTGTCAGTCATTATGTTCAGACGGACTGATATAACATAAAACTGAGAAAAACAACAACAGAACATTTTCATTCAACCTCTCTGCCTGTTTTTTTTTTTCTTCCTGCTTAAAGATAATGCAATTTACAATTATTGGACACAACATTTTTCAATCGACATATTTAACCGTCTCCTCAGTATGTAATGACTTCTTGTTTATATGTCTATCTCAATGAATTCCTTAGTCATAGATGATAGTCAGCGCTGTCCTTTTTTCCTCCAACAGCAGCTATCAGAACACTGGCTTTGTGGCTTCCATTGATATGAAAAGAAAAAACAATCAAATTAAAGAGATGATAAACTTGGAATGGATTAGAGGCTTTAGCAATTTTCTGTTTCTTTTCTCCAATGTGTCGTTCGTCTTAAAACAATCAAGATGTGTGTGTGTGTGTGTGTGTGTGTGTGTGTGTGTGTGTGTGTGTGTGTGTGTGTGTGTGTGTGTGTGTGTGTGTGTGTGTGTGTGTGTGTGTGTGTGTGTGTGTGTGTGTGTGTCTGTGTTGTGTTTGTGTGTGTGTGTGTGTGTGTTCAGTTTGATGAGGGTGTGGTGCTGGCACGGTGTCTAGGACAAGTCGAGGTGGGAGCTGGTCCCTATCAGGGATGGCATGATATGCTAAAGCCACTGTTTTAATCTACAGTGTGTCCGCACTGCATGATATGCAAAATAAATTATGAATAGAGGGAAAAAAAACCTATCTTTTGATTGACCTTGCAGGCTGGAGGGTTCGATATTTTCCCCCTCACTGCTTAAAATTCTTGATATGCAAATGTGTGTCACAGTAATCCGTTGTCGTTGGCTGCCTGGCGGTCTCTCCTTCCACTCCTGTGTAGAGTCCCATTGTCACTGGCCATCACTAAGCGGTGACAGTGTTTTCTCTCTAAGGCGCTGGACAAAAGAACTGAAACTTCCACCGTTTATGAATATGAATTGGTTAATATAGAGCTGTAATAATTTCCACAAACTGACATGCTGGGTGTAAATGTGATTGTGAGGAAAAAGCCATGTGCTCAGAATTAGTCAATTAATCGGACAGAAAATATATCTGCAATCATTTTGACGAACTGTTATTGCTTGTAATTTTTCAAGGAAAAATAACCTTGAATTTGTTCTAATTTCAGTTTTTCAGTTATGAGGATTATTGCTTTTTTCTGTCTTATGTGGAAGTAAACTTAGCCTTAGGGAAGTAGTAGGGAATAGTAGTAGATGTTTTCATCATTTTGTTTGTATAATATAGACAAAACAATCAGTTAATCAAGAAATCAGTTTGCAGATTAATAGGTTACATTAATGAATCACTACACTTGTCGTTAAATACTATATGCTACTTCCATAAATGTAAGCTTTTATTCCTGGGCTCTGAATGTGTTACCATTTCCCTGAATATTTTAGGAAATGCTGAAAATACCCATCATAGTTTCCCAAAGCCCAAGCAGATATCTTCAAATTGCCTGTTTTTTTTTTCTTCTTTTCTTCACAACAAACAAATGCAGTATATCCCCATAATTTAGAAATCAGAACTGGGGAAATATATGAAAAATAACTGAAACTATTTATTTTTAATTCTTGTAACATGTAACATGTTGTTGCATTAAGCTTTTGATTCTGTAATTGAAAAGCTTGTTCCTGTCTTATATATTCATAATCTTTAAATGTTTTTTTAGCCTCTTACATTTTTAAAAAATATTTGTGCTTCCCACCTCCAGTAAAAACAGAGCCCTGGTAGCAACAGAGCTCTTGGTGAATAGAACTTCCCAGGTCCGTCCTCTATCCAGCCCTCTAGCGTGTGACACGGATGGCAAAGAGGGTCCAATCACACAACTGGTGTCCTCCAGGAGAAGCCAGCAAAGCGAGGCATGTGTTTTACTGCTGGCCGAGCACTCCTTGCTCTTATCCTCCCCAGCAGAGTTATTTAAATGACCTCAAATAAAACATAGTAATGGCAGGCATAATAATGCTTATTATTATTTACCAGGCTCAGTGTGTGTGTGTGGGTGGGTGGGTGTCGGGTTATCATACAGTAGTTAATTATAATGGAGCATGAAGGCGCGCTATCACTGCTGAGAGTCTAATTTATTTGGGTTGGGGAATGAGAGATGTTGGCCGCGTCACATTTGCATATTGTGCGCTGCAACTTCCCCCCCATTGAAGTCAGCATGGAGGGCACAAGGTGCACCCTCATCACTTCGCCCATGTCTGATAAGACCTTCGTTTTTCAGTTTGATCCATCTAGTCACGGGCGGCTGAATGTAGCAACGGGAGGATAAGATGTTTGTGTAAAAGCTTCCAGTTTTCTGCACTGTTTGCTCGTCTCTTTGTGGAGCTATTCATACAAATCCAGGAGCTCCAATATCTCTAATATGGTGCCATTCCAGGAATACAGGACAACAGTCTTTCTTTTTTTAATTATTGCTTGGCGACCAGATACTTTAATAGGTTTTAGAAGGTTTTTATCAGCATCTTCTGTGGGTTTTGCTTTGCTCAAACAATGGTACCATCTTTGTTTAAAGAAAAAACTATCTTTTATAAAAGCAAATTAGATTGAATATTAATGAAATTGTTTTTGTGTATATGCAGTGTTAAAGCTTAAATGTGTCACAATTCTGTGTGTAATATCTGTTAAAACCAGGAGCATAGGCAGTTAACTCTTGAGACGAGATGCCATCGAGCCAAGATTAAAGGAAGTGAACTCAGGATAGAGGGATGAAGGGTTAAAGAGGGCTTAAGGAGGAGAGAGGACGGCTTGAGAGAAGAAGAGAGAGAATAAAGGGGCAGGTAAGAAGAAGGTGAGAGAGGGAGGAAGACCAAGAGAAGTGGTTCGGAATAAAGAAGTACAATATTGAGTTGAAAGTGCAGAGATAACTAATGAAGGGTGAGAGAGGGGTGAAGGTTTAAGGATCAATGAGAGAGAGAGATTTTAAGAGGTGCAATTCAGATAGTGAAATTAGATGTGAAGGGAATGGGAAGTGTGTAAGGTTGAGAGAGTGAAGGGTAAGGGAGATAGAATATGAAGAAACGACAATCGGGTTCAAGTCCTCAAAGGATAACCGGTTTGAGCTGGTGTTGAACAGTCCAGATGCTTCTCAAAAAACAATCATTGGACCTCATGCAAAAGAACATTTTCTCTTAATTATTTTAACTTTCTAAATCAGATTAAGCTGACACTGCTAACTCCAGATGTGTGTAAATGCCACAGCATGGAGGGGAAAAGATAATTTAAGATGTTCATATTGATATTGCAGTGTTATACAATAGCATCAGTAGCTAATTTAAATGAATATATTAACAATTATATAAGCCAATAATTCAAATTGCAACATTCAAAACAGGATTATGTCAATAAAATGTCATAATTATGAAGTGTAATTCATATTGGGTTTTTTAAATCAAAATTGTCTGAAATTATTGAAATATACAGTGAAAAACATGGTTGGTCACATGACTCTTACAACAAGTCGCAGCCAGGCTGCAACCGCTTCGTTTCTGAAAGGTAAAACCAATGCTGAAGTGTCCTAAAGCTGCTTTCTCTCTACTGTCAATCAGGGGGCGACTCCTCTGGATGTATAGAAGTCTATGAGAAAATGACTCTACTTCTCTCTTGATTTATTTACATGAGTTTAGCAGAGTATGCTTAAGGGCGGGCTTACTGTGATTGACAGGTAGCTACTGCTACCAGATACATATGCGGCATCTCTTCGTCAGTCCTCCGCAGTACAAATATAGCCATTTCCTGTTCACTGGTTGCAAGAAGTCAAGACGGCGACAGCCAAAACACCAAACTCAAGGCTTCAAAACAACAGTCCACAAACAATGGGTGACATCACGACGACTACGTCCACGTCTTATATACAGTCTATTATCTGGACCACTCAAGTGTGTTCGTACTTAAGATAAAATTCAAAATAAGAGAGTATTGATTAATTCGACAGCAAGTTCTACTAAATCCCTCATACATGCCACTTAAGAACCAATCTGTTCGTATTAGCGTTTTTTGCCCATTGGGTTTTATTATTAATTGGGTTTCTTGTGTTACTAGATACTAATTTGCAACAGGCAGTACATTTCTGAAACTCTTGGAATAATGAACAAAACTACAGAATTAAGGGGTAAGTTCCAATAAACAGGGGCAGGGTGAGTGAAAAGGGTTTGAGGTGGTATCAGGTTGGGTTATGATGTTGCAAGTGAAGGTTAACGAAATGAGAAGTATGTTAAAAGAAAAAATATTTGAAAATAAAAAGTTTACTGTTACACATCAACAGTGAGCTATTATAGCCGGGCTGACCCACATCCAGCCACCACTCACACACTTAGACATGCTGTACTCTCACGCTCTTCTCTGTAACCTTCCTCCATATCTCCAGCCAGCAGACTGCCGCGTCTCTCAGGAGGAGGGTGTCCCTGCAAGCACCATGTCAATTCCACCCGTCAATCAAAACGCTTTGGGATGATGATTGGTTGGCATGTGTCCAGAGGGCTTGTCATGTCAACGAGGCTGTGATACCTCAGAGTAGACTCTGAAGTTTGAAATGAGCTTGCAGTTGTAGAAAACTTTTTTTTGTGGGTCAGCAGCAGGAATGCATGTTGGACTCAATTGATCTATCTATCTAAAGGAAAGAGTGACTTCTTCTGCTGGCCCCAAGTGGCAACTTCTGGTGCTGAGGAATGAATCCAACGCAGAAGTTCCAAAAACTGCAGTTCTTCAAGTTGAACCAGCCACTTGAGGCTCCAAAAGCGAGTCAATGCCCATAGACCTCCATGTTAAAATGACCTGTGAACTTCACAGCAGAATTAAATATAATTTAACCACCTGGTAAAACACAATTTCCCTTTTCATTACAACTGTACAGGGAGTGAATCTTTAAACAACTCACCCATTTAAATGACATTAAGGCTTAACGGTACGCATAATTTAGGGTGCGGCGTCTCTATTCAGCTCCACCAACGATCAACCTCTTTGCCATCATGGTGAAACCTACGGGTGACATCACAGGGAAGACGTCTATATTTGCACAGTCAATGGTTAACACCCAATCACAACTCTCCCAGTTAATCACACTGCTGACATCATACAGGTCCAGTGTAGAGTTGGCTATATGCACAAGGAAAATAGAAGATGGGAAGAAAACATCAGTGTGGATGAAGGTCAGTTCAGTTAGTTCTCAGTCTAATCAAGAACTGGGTTACACCTGGAATGTTGAATAACAAAAGTGCTACCACTGTAAGTAAAATGATCTAAAGCATACTGTAACACCTAAAATCACATGTGGGTATTTCCTCTGTTCACCCTGCAGAGTTCACCTGCCCACTTAATGTGCAATTGAATTAGCTAGCTTAATGCTTTGTTAGTTAGCTGACTAGCCCGAGGGCTAATTTGGCAAAGTAACCGTTGTTCCAGATTAGAGCTGCAACTAACAATTATTTTCTGTGGATTTCTTATTTTAATGAATTGATTAATAATTTATTCTATAAAGTGTCAGTAAAACGTTACCATAGCCCAAGGTGCTAAAACTATGGTAACGCAGCAAATCCTCACATTTCAGACCTCAAACACAGAATATTTGACATTTTTTGCTTGATTATTAACTTAAACAGTTATTTGAATATCTAAATAGTTGGTGGTTAACTGTCTGTACATCGACCGATTGATTGGCACTATTCAGATAAAAACAACTCCTATCCAATACCAGTATCTTCTTTAATAAGACTCTAAGAAGTGGAATACTAGATTGTGTAAATACATCTATTAGTTATCATGGAGTGCTTTATAGAAATTGGGTTATATTTTAAAGCCCAGTCAAATCAGACTGTAAGTGCAGTTGTTCTACCTTGTGGAACAAGAGTAGTGTTTTGCTGGTGTGGGGTTGGTGATGGGTCACACCTCACATGGCTGAACAAAAAGGGCTCTTCCAATACATATTACTTCTGTGTGTCATTTGTCTACTTTAGTTGCAGTAAAACATCTAGGATTTCTCTTTACTGCAGCACAAAGTAGCTCATATATAATGAGGCAAACAACATGTGTGTGCAGTGAAAGTTGTTACTTGAGTGCAGAAGCTGATGAGGAGCACCCTGAGCCAGCATTGCCCTCTTCCTCCATCACCCACTCCTGATCTACTCCACATATTCTGACTGACACACACACTCTCCCCTTCCTCTACCATCTCCTCTCTCAAGCCTCTCTGTGATGTGTCACTCCCCTCCTCCATCCTTAATGATTGATAGACGCGAGGCCCTAATCTAAAGGAACATTTCTCCATGCTGTCCCGCTGCTATCGACCCAGCAGCTCCCATAAACCCACTGGTGAGCCCTTGGCAGGCCTGGCGCTGCTGGTGAGACTGGACATTGGCACACTGATTACCAGCCTATCAGATTCTACACCACACCCTGCATACCTTCCTCTCACACATTGAAACACTTGAGCATGTGTGTATTTAGCTTGTAGTCGCTCCATTGCCCACATCCATACACCAACCCTTTCCATGGTAAAACATGCACATGAATATTCTGCCTCCTCTCCTCGTTATCTGGGGAGCCTCTGGATAGGCTGATATCAGAGAGAAATACAGTAGCTACCAGGAACACATCACTATGGATGAAATGACTATTAACTGATACATGTGGATAAAACTGTAGTGTTGAATATAATATTGATGACTGACTGAAGTATCCGAGCGTAGGTCAGTCCGTCCCATTCTCTCTTCGAGGGAATTTCTTTAACGTTGCACAAACATCCACTTAGACTTAAGAAAAGCTGATTAGATTTTGGTGGTCTAACGTGTCCAAAAACACGTTTGACCACCAAAATCTTCAAAAACTATTTTTTGGAGCCATAACTCAAGAATTCCTTCACTAATGATGTAAATTTCACACAAATGTCTGTTGGGATTGAATGATGAAGTGATGACATTTTGGACAGACATTGATGTAAACTGCAACTTGGTTGGTTTGTGGACGCACACGGAAGGTGGTGATTTTACAAGTGATGTTAGCGATGTTAGAAATGTCATACAAGAATATGTTTGTTAAGCTCTTTTTGAAGTTTAAAGTTATAAGTTGAAACTTTTGAATTGGTTGAATTACTCAGTTACTGCTGATAGTAAGACTTCATAGTGGACACATTTCTTTGTATTTGAAGATGGGCTGATTTTTGTCAGTAGCAGTAAATATATGTATTTGTCTTGAGGCTGATGGTTCACAGTGGTCAAGTTCTGTTTAACTCTGATGTTAAACAGTCATCAGTAATGTTAATATACAGACTAAGTGGGTAAAGGCAAATAATAGAACAGATAGAACAGTCTAACACGTAAATAAAATTATATCACTTTTCTGTAATGCAGCCTTTAAAACCAGAAAAAACAACACATGCCATATTACAATATCCAATATCGATATAATATTACTGAGAGCTTTAAATATTTTTGGGCTGGTCTTCAGATTAGCACACACTCCACCACTATGTCACTCCTCTGTGAAACTAGAGGCCTAATCTCTTTTTGTCCACTGGGCCTGTTTTACCATAAAACATCAGACACATGGGTACTTTTCACATGGGTTCTTTTTATCTTTTACAACAATTTAAAGGTATTAAAGGTAAATATTATGACCCACTTTGTACTATAATTTGCAGTGTTGGCATTAAAAAAATGCTTACTTTACTTACTCTAATACTTGAAATGAAATGATAATCCATTTGATTTAAATTAAAGTTTAAAGACCTAACCCCAGACCAACAACATCTCACAGTTTTCAAATTTTTCTGTCCGACAGAACTCGAACACAAACACACTCGTCTCCTACTCTCTGCTCATTTTCCCCATCTTCATATCTCTTTCTTATCATGTTCTGTCTCTTTCTCTCTGCGTCCTCTCCCGTATCTCTCACTCACCAGTTTCCTTCCTCTAGTAGACAACAATCTCTTGTTTTCCCAAGTCTTAAGGGAGTTAGTATGTCTACAGCAGCACTAGTAAGAAAAAAAAAAAAAAAAGAAGAGCCACATGTGGCGATATAATTTGGGCTATAAAGTCGACTGTTACTAGCGTGCTCTTTAATAATCCACATGTTTGTTTTTTCCCACTTTGTCAATCAATTAACTTTTATTTTAAATGAACCTTCAGCATTACAAATTGACTGTAAGTTCTTGAATGGACAATAAGTCGTAACTAGTCGGTAACAGCAGGTGTGTATTAACAAGATCCAAAACTTGGGGTAATATGAACCCAGATATGTGTCTGATGGAACAGAAATTAAATTAGCTAAATCATAAAATCAGTTCCCTCATCGACACTCTCTTCTTTTTCCCTTCAGTTGTTACCATTAAACAGACATATCACAGGAAGATGCTTTAGTGAACAGTATTTGTGTGTCTTTCTAGATATGGACACAGAAGGAGTCTGTATTTTACAGCCTTCTCATGTTCCCTCTGTTTGTTCGCTTCACTCGCTGCTCTCTTCCCGCTCTTGTCTGTTTAATTGATGACCCTCTAAATGACCCTGAGTGTGTCGAGCAAGCCTATCACTCTTTAACTTTTCCATGTCTCCCTCCGCGGCCCCGCACTGCCGATACCGGCCTGATTGAAATGTCCCTTTTTTTTCGTGGAAGCCAGAAGGAGTTGTTAAAGCAGACATGAATTAATGATTGAATTAATTATCAGAGTCACATACCGTACAATTAATTTTGTGGCTTTGCCTCAGTCTTTTTTCCCCTCTCCCCGTCTCTGCGTAGAGAATGTCAAGAAACATTTTCTAATTAATTTATGTGTGATTATCAGGGGTAGTTTCTGGAAGGTCTCCACTTTCAATTTGTGACAGGCTACAGCAGTGGGGGGGGGGGGGTGAACGTGGGAGCAGCTGTGCTCGTGGAGTGCGAGCACAGTGCACTAAGATTTTCTTTTTCCCCCACATACAGTTTCACATTAATGATAACTCATCTCCTCCAGTCATGCCTCTCCAGTCAGTGCTGTTTTACTTTGAAACTGAATTTTTGTAGTGTTTTCTTCTAGACATAAAGACCAAAAATACACAAAACATTTCCAAAAGGTGTTTTTGACATTGTCCTGCTTGTTAAATGTGTGGAATTCATAGCACTTTCTCGAAGGATAGGTTCAGACTTTTTCTATGCTACATTGTAGACCCAGGGGACTTGGAGGCAAGATTCACAAAAAAATAGGAGACTCAGAAATAAAGTGTCCTTTAATTAAGATTTCAGGGGAATGTGGTCAAACTTCAACTGTAGATTCCTCCTGGTTGGGGTCTTTAGCCTTCAGCCTTCTCTCAAGGCGGGGCTGTCCCACTGTCCTGTGGGGTAGAGTAGAGAGAGACCACTCCTGACCCCAGTGATGAGGGGGATCCGCTTGGTTTGCTTGCACCAAGGATCTTCTGGCCAGCCTCCTGGTGGATTTTCATTTTTTTGGTCAATGCATAAATGCTGCAAATTCACAAAATGTTAATTGGATTATGTCATTGCAAATTTGGAGCCATGCAGTTTCATAGCATCCGGTAGAGTTTTCCAAAACTAATACCAGTATCAGAAACACCTCTGAACAAATCTATTACTCAAAAACTGTTTGCATTACACACAGAGTGGGACTAATGTGGAGTTATTAGGAGCTCAGTAGCTCATTGGGCCACTGGAGGCCCCTGTGGTTAACCACACTACCAGCCATTCACGGCTATGCATGGGGTCATTAACATGAAATGGGTTTATCCTATTGTGGCAAGGCTCAACACATTTCATGAGCCTGTGTATACTGTGTTAGACCATAAGATATTGTGTGTATGAAATGAACATCTTGACCTGAGGTTGGCACCTTTAGTACCACCTCCAACACTGACTGGTGAAACTGGTTCACACCATTTAAAGCGGTGTGATGGATGCACCCAGTTTTCCCTCCATCTGTCTTGTGACTGGTTGGATAACCCCGGACTCGCTTTCTCCCACACATGCATACAGGCGCACATTTTTTTATCAGCAGTAAATAAAACTCCCAACCAGCAGTCAGGTGATTGAACTCCGAAATGAGGATTTTGCATGTGAATGTCAGCACTCTTTGCATTTGTTTGTCTTCAGTGAGGAGGAGGAGGGTGAGGAAGGCTCATCTCATCAACAGTAGCCCTGTCGCTTGTTCTGTTTTCACCCCCTTGGTCCTCTGAACAGAAAAAAAAAGAAAAATGCTTTTAGTTTTCTCCCCCCTCATTTTATCTTTCTTCGCATATTTGTAAATTTGCATGTTTGCTTCTTGCTCTTTTCTGGTGGTGTATGTGTTTTGTAGATAAAAGTTCAGCAGTGCAGTTAAGAGAAATTAGTTGGGTAAACAGTGGTAAATGTCAATGATAAAGTTCTGTTGAAGCTCATCTGATTAGCAGGGCTACGCAGGTGTCTTATCTTGCCTGTGCAACAGAGGGTAAAATGGAAATGATTGCGTGGTCCTGAGCAGGAGATGCCTATCCCAGAAATGTCTATCTGCCGCTGAACCGAGCCTGCCGGACTCCAGGGACCCAGGGGTGCTGCATGGAAGATCATGGCGAGAGGAGAAGGAGAAAAGGAGACACAATCAGGTCTCGGCTGTTGTTGGACTGAGGCTTTTTATCAGCCAGCATTATAAATGATGTGACTTGTCATTAATGAGAAAAGCTGGGTCGGATTCCTAATGCAAAATTTTGGCTTTTACCAAAACCATAAAATATGTGGTAAATTTATACATTTCTTATCAAACATTGATAATCTAAATTGTTAAACTTTAAAATAAACAGGATGACAAAAACAAGGCCAAATTATTTGTTAGGTGCCCCCACCCCCACTTTAAGCCAGTGAGATGAGAAAATAGAAAAAAAATAAAAAAAATAATGTTTCTGTCAAAATCCCTTCACTCATAGCAGGAAGTTCAGACCCCTTTAAATTTTTTTTTTTCATTGCAAAAAGATTATTAATATCAGATCAATTTAAGGAAACAACATACAAATCTATGTACACAAATGATCAAAACTGTTCCCTTTGATTCCTGTCTGGACAGCAGGTCCTCCAGAGATGTAATTGGGTTTAGGTCAGGGCTCTGGCTGGGCCAGTCAAGAATGGTCACAGACTTGTTCCGAAGCCACTCCTTTGTTATTTTAGCTGTGTGCTTCGGGTCATTGTCTTGTTGGAATGCCCAGTCTGAGGTCCTGAGCACTCTGGAGGAGGTTTTCTTCCAGGATATCTCTGTACTTGGCCGCATTCATCTTTCCTTCAAGCAACCAGTCGTCCTGTCCCTGCAGCTGAAAAACACCCCCATAGCATGATGCTGCTGCCACCATGTTTCACTGTTGGGATTGTATTGGGCAGGTGATGAGCAGTGCCTGGTTTTATCCACATCATTAGAATTATTCAATCTTGGTCTCATCAGACCAAGAATCTTATTTCTCATAGTTATAGTTCCATGTGTTTTTTGGATATGTCTTTGAGGCATCGGGCCACTCTGCCATAAAGAACATGACTTTGTGGAACTTTCTCCCATCTCCCTATATGGGTTCTTCTTTACCTCTCTCACCAAGGCTCTTCTCCCACGATTGCTCAGTTTGGCTGGACGGCCAGGTCTAGGAAGAGTTCTGGTCATCCCATACTTCTTCCATTTAAGGATTATGGAGGCCACTGTGCTCTTAGGAACCTTGAGTGCTGCAGAAATTCTTTTGTAACCTTGGCCAGATCTGTGCCTTGCCACAATTCTGTCTCTGAGCTGGCAGTTCCTTCGACCTCATGATTCTCATTTGTTCTGACATGCACTGTGAGCTGTAAGGTCTTATATAGACAGGTGTGTGCCTTTCCTAATCAAGTCCAAAGTTTAATTAAACACAGCTAGCAATTAAAGAGTAGAACCATCTCAAGGAGGATCAGAAGAAATGGACAGCATGTGAGTTAAATTTGTCACAGCAAAGGGTCTGAATACTTATGACCATGATATTTCAGTTTTTCTTTTTTAATAAAGCGAAAAAAAACTTTTTCGATTTTAGCAAATGGCTGCAATGAAACAAAGAGTGAAAAATTTAAAGGGGTCTGAATACTTTCCGTACCCACTGTATATGTGAGTATATATAGCAGTTGAGACTAATTAAAAACTGGCAGTGGTTTTATATACATCATTTATATACACTCTTTCCCATACATAATATGTATATTTTGAATATATAATTCGATTTGAGGCATAGAACACAGAGCCCCATATTTTCTTACGCTAAAAGAACTACAGTATTTGTCATGTGTTTCCCATGAGGACTTGAGAGAGAATGGCAACTGGAGGTGTTGGGATTTGTCATTCAGCAGAGGTTAAACCCCACCTATTAGTGTGGGGTCGGAGTAGCACGCAGATAAAGATTTCCTGTTGTGTGGTGTCAAAAAATCAATAGCTCCGCCGCGATGTGCTCATTTGATATCAACAATAGTCTTTTTAAAAATCAATTAGGCCGGATAGAAGGAGAACATCAGTGTTGGGTTACACCTTTCCTTTTTTCCCTTTTATTCCTCACTGATATCCAACCAGACCGGCTGTTTGTTGAGGCGGCTTGTTCCTATTGGATGACCAGGTACCTTGCACTTATGCATGGTTCTTGCATATGTGACCCCTTGCCCGCCAAACTCAGTTGGCCTTCACACAGTTAGACTTCAGTTCTAAGAACGACACACACAAAAAAGTTAACAGATTGACTTCAAAAATGAAAATGTGATCAATAAGAATATACTTCAAAACTTCTTTAGACAACTGCCGGCCTCATATAGTTTGTGAATGTGTTGGAACTAGATGTCCATCTCCAACACTTAAATGACTAAGGCCTGATTATTTATGCGGTTGAAGTCTGCCTATGGTGTCAATTTGACAGTAAACCTCTTTTGTGAGACCATTTTTACCACTTTATTAAATTCAGGATTTAATTCAATTTTCCTTAATTTCTTTCACAGCTCTAACAGTAGATCATCCATATCTCTGTTTTGTGATATACAGCTCATAACAAGGTTTAGCCATGTTAAGCCACTTGCGTACAGTAAGTATGCCAGAATGATAAGATATTTTCTTTTCAAAAAAGCCCCCATTGGGAAAAGTAATACCTGAGATCCCCTTTTTTTTTACAGTCAATAGCTAATGCTGACTTACGTTTTCAGACAGAGTGGGGGCAACGAAAGAGAGGGAGGCAAGGGAAACAGAAATGTTTCCAAAATAAGAAAGAAATTGATTGGAAACTTGGGAACTTCTTGATAAGCACTGCTAGTTTCATAACAAGCCCACAGTTGGAGCCAGAAAGCAATCAGCTTCTCCATCTTTGGGTAAGGGTACTGTTTTGGATTCTTCCCAAAGTTGTGGACAGTTTCCACCAAGTAAGCATTTATTAATAGTATGACATATCAGTTAAGATAACAGCTCACCTGCAGGTTTAATTAATTTTCTCTCAAGTGACTATAGCTGAACACAACAATTAATCTACCTGATTGGGTATAGAATAACACTTTAGGCCCTCTTAGTATTTCCAGTAGGACTACATGTTAAGTGGACATCTTAAATCATCCTTTTTGCTGGTGAAAATAAATCCTTGGCAATGTTGGCTTGATAATAGCTTCACTATCACTTAGACTTTAATTGTTATTTCTTTGAAATTTCTGTGTTTTTTATGTAATTTTGTAAAATGTAACACTGTTTCTTAATTTAGGAAATTGGAGGTATCTTTCTGGCCGTTTGATGTGATCTTTCATGATTGATTTTCAACTTTTTGAGCTTTATCTCTTTAAAACACAAAAGATAAACTTATCATTAAGCCATGATGCCGTGTTACATTCACTGACCTCTGCAGACACAAGCATGGCAAACAAACAACCTCATCAAGGCATCCACGAAGGTTACAAACTTTCCATCAATCACAAATTAATCAGTATTAAATCTTTAACAATATGTGATGTACAATCCCAATTCCTGCTTAATGCATTTTTGTCTTCCAAGTAAAAACAGCTCATACATACAAATAATTGTAAAAAGTTGAAGTTTGAATACTCCACATCTAAGTTATGGAACACCGAGGACAAACATACTGAAATTGTAGATTGTAGTGTTTCTGCTTTATTATCTCATACATGGAGACTCCAGAGATGAACAAACAGCTTTCGTGAGCCTGACAAAGATGGTGGGATTCGACCCATTTGAGTCAGACCTTTGTATGTCATGGATGGAACTCGCTGTTTCCCTTTAACTGTCTCCCACATTAACATCAGTGAAGTTTGCAATAGATAATTCCGTCCTTGTTTGTCCTTGATTTTTAGGTTTTTATTTTATATACATCACGCACATTAACAAAGTAAGCCTTCAATTATGGATTTAAATTTCCTTTGACAGCACTCACTCATTAAACAACAAGAACATTTAGTAAAGTGTCAATCCAAACAACTCAATAAAATGGTACAGAGCCAAAAGTCCTGCAACAATATCACCAGCGTCTTGGTAACACACACACACACTCATCAGTTAATTGCGTTAGTCAATCCATTAATGGCGGACTGATTGTTTTATTGTGTTGGCTTGTCAAAGAGGCCTGGATGCCCCAGTGGCTGCTGAAGCGTCCGTATTGATAAGCCTTTGTGTGTGTGCACGTACGTGTGCGTGTGTGTGTGTGTGTGTGTGGGAGGCTGGTGACAGGGAGTGTATATTGGTGTGATAGTGTACACAGGGTGGATGTGTATGGGCACAGTGTGTATTTAGATGCTGAGTGTCAGTGTGTCACCTTGTGGACCTGTGTGTGTGGGCATGTATTACTTATGTTAAGGACATGAATCTGTTTACACAATCACATTGTGGGGACGCGCCTTCCTTTTGGGGACAAAATCTCTGAAAAAAAAGTCCCTGAAATGTCAATCATCCCATTTTAGGGTGAGGAAATTAGTATAAGTCAGTGTTATGTCCTCTAAAGTGCTGGAAAGTGTGTGTGTGTGTGTGTGTGTGTGTGTGTGTGTGTGTGTGTGTGTGTGTGTGTGTGTGTGTGTGTGTGTGTGTGTGTGTGTGTGTGTGTGTGTGTGTGTGTGTGTGTGTGTGTGTGTGTGTGTGTGTGTGTGTGAGAGAGTGAGTAACTGTGTATGTCACAGCTACACTGACACAAAGAATGATGTGTGTGTCACACAGTACAGTGTAGAACAGCGAAGGGGTGTAGTATCATACAGAACAGTGAGGGTAGTAGCAGCCAGCCTGTCTTATCGATAAGGAGCGCTGGGTTATTATGCAGGGCTGTGGTGGGCTGGAGGTAATTAACAGGGATTAGGATTGTTGGAGGCCTCATGTTACCCCAGTGAACACCGCTAACCTGCTGGGATTAGCAAGCAGCGTTCATTAGTGGAGGTGCGACGATAGCACTTATGAAAAGGTAGTGTTTTATTAAGCAGACTCTCTCACATACTTGATCCACAGTCATTGAAGCTGCCTATAATTAACCTGTTAAACTCAATAATTTGCATTTACATGTATGCACATTTTCTTACATTTAGTATCGAATGATCAACAAAATTATGACAACATAGACAATATTGTATAATGTAGCCAGTAGGGCTGGCAATTTAAAAAAAGAAACATGACTAAGAGTCTACAGCCATGCTAGCAGCTCTATGAGGCTGGGCTAAATGCTAATGGCAGCATGCTAACATGCTCAGAATGACAATGTTAACACGCTGAGCAGGTATGATGGGTACCATGTTCACGATCTTAATTAAGCTTGTTAGCATGCTAGCATGCTAATGAGCAATGAATACAATGAGTAGTTGAGGATGATCCGAATCCTAAACTAAGTTGTAGAATTGGCATAGTTACTTTCATATTTGGTGTCTATACTTACTCACTGTGACAAGATAACGGGATGATTCAGATTTGCTGTTTTGGTAAAGTTAGTTTGGCTGGCAGGCACATTTTACAAAGCCAGCAGACGGCCTTACCTTTATCCACAATGTTCATGCCTTTGCCGTTGAATCAATGATCTCAAATGTTTTTGTTTCATTATTATCTGTTCCGCTTTGCTCAATAATTTCATCCGTTGGCATAAGCAATCAGCTGCCCAGTTATCAATAGATCACAGGGCAAGCACTAGAACAGAGTGACATTTTTGCAAACATGTCACCAACATTTCAGAAATGCACTTGAGATTGTGAAATATCATTTTTTCATCTTTAATCAAGAAGTCAGCTTCTTCTGCAGCAGAGGGTTTGAGTGTTAAGTCAGTCTATGACCACCTGGTTAACCTCAGAGGACTCAATGACACATTTGGATATTGAGTTTGGCATCAACCCCGCCACAACATATAATGACCTGGATAAGATGCAACAGGTCATGAAAGGAATATGATAACAAGTGTTCAGCCTTAATATCTGACAAACTAATGCCGGTCTTGTTTATAAGTTAATATCTGTGTTGGCTCACTGAGTTCAAATCCTTGCCCCGTTTCACAATGAGGGTCAATTGAGCTGGTCAGGCTGATAAGAGCTCCATGTGGTGAGGATTGGCCAATGGTGCAGAGGCAGACTGGACATTGATGGAGTGATGAGATAAGGAGGGTCAGGGGCCCCGTGGGACAGGAGATAGCACACTGGCTGGACAGACGCTGGACTTCAGACTCTATAGCCGGCAGGTTAGACTGTCTCACAAGTCATGGTTGTATTGGTGCTTGACCTGGGACTGAAATCTGACACTGACCCAACTCCAACCTGGAACATTTGGGTCCAGAACCCCAGAATTTGTCAGGAGGCCAAACCCCAACAACCCAGATCTGTCCTCTTTAATTTGGTGTATTCTAACAAAGACGCAAGACAGGTTGTCTTCTACATATTTGTGAAATGGAGCTCCACCCAAAACCTGAGTCATTTGATAAAAGATTCAGCCCAACCTGACCCGAGCACAACAGGTCAGGTCAGCTCCTGTTGCATCTGGCATCAGTGTCACGCTCTCATGTGCACCGGGGCAAGAGATTGAAAAAGTAGGGCTGGTTACAGTGTGACATACACCATGAGTGGTAAACAAAGTGTGACGGCACCTGTTTGAAGAAGTGATACAAGTGCAGGCCCGAATGCAGCTCATAAAGTAATTTTATCTTTGCTTGGTTCGGTCACTGATGATTTGGGTAAAACAGATATTATCAGGTCAACTAGTTCCCTATAATGTGATCACTGTGTGACCACTGTGTTATTCATTATATTGTGCAGAGTGCTGTTGCAGTTTTTAAGATGTGAGTTAAGGGAACGTACCACTTCCTGTGTGACTTTACCGCAACAGCCAAACAATGTTTTCAACCGCTATTTGGCTTTAAGGACTCATTTTATTAAATCTATGTCCTCGCTGTCCCTCCTACTTTTTCCCCTCAAAACCACATTCCTTCCTGCTCTCTCCTTCCTTCCATAACCCCCCTCCCCACAACCCCCCACCCCACACCACCACCACCTACTCCTCCGCCCCTCCACCGGCTGTGGGAAAGCCATTTTATCAGCGTCTGTCCGTTGTTCTCTGGTGGGGATAGATACAGAGAAGATAGATGAGTGTTTTGACATGGAGAGTGTTAGACAAACACTCTTATCAGGGCCGCCACTTTAGACCGACCCCCCGAAACAGTCGCCTGAACCGTGGGCGAGATGAGAAGGGGAGGGAGTGGGGGTAGGAGAGGAGGGGAGTCCGATTTTGAATGTGTTTTGATCAGAGGGAGGGAGGTCGAAGGTCATTAGGAGAAAGCCTCACACCACGACTCTCACTGGCGTTGCTCAAACTTGTTCATTTGTCCTCGGATGTGCAGGAAGTTGTCTCAACTACTACTGCACTCAGAGCTGTCTTAGGTTTCTAAAACAGATGGATCGGCCCTCCATGCCTCCCAGAGAACTGTCTCTATCTGGGCTGCAGCAGGCTCAGACCACAGCCGTCACTGCCATCCTTCTGCAGTTATCAATTTGAGGAAGTACACGAGAAGTTTCCCCTGTTTGAACCGGGTCAGCACAGAAAGTGCTCAGCTTTGTGACAGAAACTCCCTCTGCTGTTGAGCCGTTGACAGTTCCTGCTGTATGCTCTGAACTGCTGCAAGGGTTCAGGTCAAGTTCAGGCCACATGCTGCTTCTGCTGTTGTGTTGTTTTTTCTTCCTCTTGAGCCGTCACGTGGTCTCTCAAATGTCATGTTTCAACCAGCAGGGGTTCTGAGGGCTGAGAACGATATTTTGATTAGATATTTCTACCAATACATAGTATCTTATAATCTTATTGTTAGAACATTGCCCTATTGGTGCCATAAGCATTCCCAAAATAGCAAAACATCAAAACTCTTCCTCAAAGCTTTACCAGTAAGCTTTGATTGTTAAAAGTGAGTTCTGACTGTTTATGCGATAAATAAAAGATTATGTGAATGCTTAAATGTTGATTATTTAAAGATTTTTGGAAATGGTCTCCTCATGATATTTGTCATAGATGGCACTTATGATACCAGTAGTTTAATGATGAGGTCAATATCACTTTGGCACTTTAACACGTTTGTATATATTTGGCTTATTTCAGCTTTGCTGATGTTAACCGCTCCCCTCCTCCCCCCTTCCTTTAGATGACTTGAAGTTCAGTGATGCGGGAGGGGACAGCAGGGTGGTGGCCGGCAGGGACCTCCATCCAGACACAACGTGGGGCCCCTACCCAGGAATCCTCCAATCAGAAGGCAGCACGGACGATCAGGAGACAGAGGTAAGAGCTGTGATGCCTTCACTGTCTAGCAACACTGGCAAAGATGCTGTCATGGTTACTCAGAGTGAAATTAGGGATTATTATATTATAGGCAAGCTCTTAAATTGAAATGATACACATCATTCTAAAGCAACACAGCATGATAAAAAGAAACTAGGCTTGAATTATGAGCTTAGATTTAAAGTACTTTTTTGATGCATTTCCAATCAAAATAATTTACAATAGTTAGGCTACAAGTTTCTGAATTTGAGATATTTCTCTGTTTATGGGCCTTTTCTTGCATTGCAATTCATGTCAGTATGACATGTCATCCACTAGAGCAGTGGTTCTCAAATGGGGGTACGTGTACCCCTGGGGGTACGTGAAGGCACTCCAGGGGGTACGTGAGATTTTTTAAAAATATATTTAAAATTAGCATCCATTCAAAAATCCTTTAAAAATTGTTATTTAATAAATATTCAATAAAATATAAGTGTAAGTTCATAAACTGAATGTAATGCAACAATGCAATCGTCAGTGTTGACAGTTTAATAAATCAGACACTGATGGCAGAGCGCTTAGTATTACATCTTTTTTTCAACCAAAAATGCTTTGCGCTGGTTAGGGGGTACTTGGCTAAAAAAGTATTTCACAGGGGGTACACTGAAAAAAGGTTGAGAACCACTGCTCTAGAGGACTAAAGATTATCTAAAGCGTAGTCATTTATATTATTCTGCATCATGAATCCAGTATGTCTTGAGTTGATATTAATACAAGCTTTAAGTAAGGTGCAGAACTCTCATTATCTCTATTAGGATCATATTTCTGCTAATTGATTAAAGTATTGATTTTATATAGAAATAAATTTCATATTTTCTGACAATTTACTGCTTTAACTGAAATCATTGTTAATGGGATATACTTGGGTTTTGGACTGTCGGTTGATCAGAGAGGGTAACTGGAGACGTCATCCTTGACTCCTGGGAAATCATTGGTATTTCCACATTTTTCCTTAATTTTATGGACTAAACTAAATTAACTGATAGTTACTTATTTTTAGCCCTATTTTTGACTCTTCTAGTAA
Organism: Anoplopoma fimbria; assembly: GCF_027596085.1. NCBI lineage: Eukaryota > Metazoa > Chordata > Actinopteri > Perciformes > Anoplopomatidae > Anoplopoma > Anoplopoma fimbria. Next base: position 16,590,471 of record NC_072467.1, read on the forward strand.
TATATGTCTATAAATACACATCTAGCATAATGTAATGTGAGAGTAAACCATTGTTTTTGAACTGCTTCGGGCTGAAGAGAGACCTCCAGCTAGCTGAAGAGATTTCAAATTGACAGGTCAAAGGTCAGGGATCAGATGGTTAAGTAACAGAGGGATTTAATGAATAAACAGCTGATCACGGATGTGTGTGATAGTAGATGGAAATGAACAGCTGTGTGTGTGTGTGTGTGTGTGTGTGTGTGTGTGTGTGTGTGTGTGTGTGTGTGTGTGTGTGTGTGTGTGTGTGTGTGTGTGTGTGTGTGTGTGTGTGTTGGTTGGGAACAGTGTGTGGGACCGGATGGAGCCCTATCAGAGGCTGGGTTTGTGCATCATGTGCAAGTCCATCTAATCATATGATACTGATGCTGGGAGAGGCTTCCTGGCATGGAGCACGAATTCGGACAGCCGCACAAACATACACTCAATACAATTGAACACACATACTCACACACATGCAGGGCCAATCATGCCCATCATTATTCCTACCTGTTTTTTTCTATTGATCTACCTTGCTATCCTCCCTTGCTTGTTGCATCTCCCATTGTCTTCAGTTTTTGGGCTCAAAATGCCAAATGTCAGTCCAGCTGAGCCCAGTTTAACCAGTCCACATCAGAGTCTAAACCAGTTCATATTCAGTTTACAAAAAGGTCCACCAAAAAGCCAGATGGAGTTTATAATGCAGACCTACCCCATCTCTCCTCTCCTCCTCTCTCTCCTCTTCCTCTACCCTCTTGTCCTCTCCTCCCTCAACCACTCCCCTCCTCTCCTCCCCCTTCCATCCTCTCTTCTCTTCTCCTCTCCCCTCCTCTCCTCTCCTCTCCCCTCCTGTCCTCTCCTCTCCTCCCAGCCCTCCCCAGACGTCCGCCTGTCTTTTATCTCCACATGGCGCCATCCTCCTGGACAACAAACCCCAGTGATTGATTCCTGCTTGATAGGCTCTCATTTCTAAGATTTCGTTTATTATCAGTGAGGTTCTGAGTGTACAGATATATGGGTGTGTGAGTGTGTGTGCACAAACACACACACGCACGCACGCACGCACACACGCACGCACGCACACACACACACACACACACACACACACACACTCACCCGTCACCTTTTGTTCTTCCTCTCCCATACCGTCCTATTCCTCCTCTAAACTGTAAAGTCAGTGTCTGTTCTTTTGAGGGCTTTGCATTCATATGGAAAACATCGTTCTGACTCTTAATACCCATTTTCTCTCTTCCTCCTCATTTTCTGCCCCCCCCCCCCCCCCCCCCCCACTCCTATCTGTGGACTTGAAAAGTGAAGAGACGGACCTTCAGTATCTGCTGGAGATAGTGGCCGTAATCTCACATTCCTCCTGTGTTTCTCCCCCTGTCACTCCACATCCTCCCCCTCCTCCATCCAACCCACCATCCCTCCCTGCCTCCCTCCCTTGTGGGTCAGCAGGGGTCAGGGCTCTTCTCCTCAGCGTGTGGGAGAGTAGAAATCTGCTCATCTCTCCTGATGCACCGCTAAAGCCTGAACCATCTCACCGCATTCCTTGATTGGTTATATGAAAGGTTTCGTTTCAGAAAAAGTGGAAGTAAAGGTTAAGCTAATTTTTGTACAGGAATATGATTGTCAAAGGGTACTGTTTGCATCCAGTAAAATATGAAGATGAATCCAATAATCAAATACTTTGGCAACAGAGACATTAAGTTGTCATGTTTTGTGCACAATTTTACTCCCATAAACTACGCTTAGCTACCGCAGTCTGATCTGAACTGGCAACGCTTAGTTTTGAACGGGAAACAATCAGCAGCCTCCTGGACCAATGTCCTGTGTTGCCCTGTGGACTGTCTTGTACTTAATACTATATAAACTGTCACAGAAAATGGATGGTTAGAAACCAACTTATGGAAAGCATTACCCAACATGTTTCTGAGAAATGGTTCGAAATTGCTTGAAGGAGCAATTGTCATTACTTCCTTATTTCTCATCAGGTGTTTTGCATATAAAATTGCAAGCTCATTGTGGCGCAGACGGTGCATTTCCATTTACTGATACAGTATGTGAAGTATGTAGGGGTAACAGTTTGTATCTTATCTGAGTAGAAAGATGTTTCTTTTGGCTGGACGCGGGCCGTGCTTCCCTCTATCGTTCATCTCCCTGCTCTGGACATGCTTTCACCATCTGCGAAACTCTCTCTCTCTCTCTCTCTCTCTCTCTCTCTCTCTCTCTCTCTCTCTCTCTCTCTCTCTATCTCTATATATATATATATATATATATATATATATATATATATATATATATATATATATATATATATATATATATATATATATATATATATATATATATATATATATATATATATATATATATATATATATATATATATATATATATATATATATGTGTGTGTGTGTGTGCTTTTTTACCGCCAGATATTTCCCAGCCTTCTATCCTTCCTTACTTCTATCTTACTTATACAACCTGTCTTCCTCAGCCTCGTCCTCACCAGGCTCTGTGAAGCCCCCGGGCTTTCTCCCCGTCTCTGGGTGAGATTGGCATGGCCCACTCGACGGTCCTGCCCCTTCCAGCATCGCCCTCTCTCTCTTAACTTCTCTCTCAACAATTTGCTTCTTATTGGGCCCCAACAGATAAGCTATTAGTTGGATATGAAGCCTGCTGAGCAACACAACTACATGGAGAAGCATTCACACTCAAGTAACACATACATGCAAAGACAAATATTATGTGCAATAAGTTTTATTTGATTTATCTTAAACAATATCAATTTAAATATCTCTGATGTTGTGTGTGTGTGTGTGTGTGTGTGTGTGTGTGTGTGTGTGTGTGTGTGTGTGTGTGTGTGTGTGTGTGTGTGTGTGTGTGTGTGTGTGTGTGTGTGTGTGTGTGTGTGTGTGTGTGGGCGTATGGGCGGGGGTGTGTTTGTTAGTTCTGAGAAATCAGGGTGGAGCAGGGCGAGCGAGAGCGAGAGACAGGCAAATGAGATCCAGACCTCCCCCTCCAACAGATCTCCTTCATTAGATTGGCGCTGTGTTAACTGGTCTGTGTCATATGGAAATCCTGCCATTTGCATCTCTTGAGAAAGAGGCGTAAAACCATTTATCTATTTAAATATATTCTGGCTGATATGGCTGTTGGACTTTAGAACAGGGTATAATAATGTTTACTGATGGACTGATCAGCTGTGCTGCTGATTCCTCACTGTTTTTGGTTGAGTGAACAACCGGGTCCTCCTCGGCGAGTCTACCCCAGCAACCCGGGAGTGAGTGAACCATTTCTGCTACTCCGATTGGATCGCACATGACAAATCTGATATTATATCTCCTCTCCTCCTGATTGGATCCTGCTTTAATTAACTGATAGTGCGAGTGCGTGTGATTGGACCGAAGTTGCTGGATATTTCAGCTCAGATGGAGTGAAAGTGAAAAAGTGCCGGTGCTGAAGTGTACCCCAACCTAGAGTTTGTTGCATCTGTTGCATCCTCCCAAAGGACAGACGTCCGCGCAAAGTCTCCACATGAGAGACTCCAGTCACAACGTTGTCCCTATTGTTCTCTGGCTGTCAGCAGCTCAACCCCACCCCAATCCTGTATTTCGCGGAAAGGCAGCCTGAAGGCACGATCCTGGAAGGAGCAGAGAAGGGGAGTTCAAAGCGTTATCACGCTCCGAACGTCTTTTCATCATGTTTTAGAAACAAGCGTTCGCACTAATCCCCCAATAATCTCTCCAGGAGAACTGGGGCGATAAGGCGCGCCACCCACGGCTTTTCAAACACTTTTTGGGTAGTCTCTTCTCACTCCCTATCTCTCCTCCCCTCTACCTCCTCCACTCTCCTCTCCACTGCCTCCTTCCCTCGCTCCCCTGGAAGGACGAGTGAAGGTGATCACCGTCTCCTCCTTATTTCTCTCTGGAGCTGTTTTTCTTATTCCTTTTTTTGCGACGACTCCGAGCCGGTTTGTTTACATCCAGATTTTGATCTTTTTTTATCTGGACTCATCAACAGTGTTTCTCTGCCTGTGTTTCTCTCTCTCTCCTCCGCCCATCAAATTAGAATGTTAATTAAAATGGTGCTCCTTCAGAAGATGACAAATCAATGATTACGGCGAGTGTTGAGATACCTTTTGCGGTGCCCCCCAGAAGAACCAAACACGTAAGGAACATTCTTAAAAAGGAACCAGAGAGCAGGAACAACAGTTTCTATCTATAAAGGCACAGTAAAATAAAAAGAAGACATCCATACACTGTGTTTTGAGTATTTAGATATCAAAGCCCCTCCCTGGTCTTACTGTAAAATAATCATATGATGATTTCAGACAACATAACTTCTCCCATTATATCAAACCACACTTACCTTTGTGGGCTCATAATAGCAGCTAGCAGAGCAATGTTATATATTTTTTTCGTTTGGCAAAAGCTTTGTTAAAACTGCTAAAAGTGTGCTTGGAATTTAATTTCTTCCTCGTTCTCCACATTCTGTTTTTAACAGTGCAGGTGATGGATACGTGGGTGGAGGCCACAATGGCCAAGGGGTAGCAGATGGTGGCCGTGGCTGTGCCACACACAGCTCTGCCTTATGGGCCACATGTTCTCTTGCACTTTTGACCTGTTTTAATGCCATCTCAATATAAGGCAGGGTGAAAAGCTGGCTGTCATAAAGACTATGTCCAGATATGGGGATAACACACTTTCAGAGCGTGTTTCCTTAAAGACATTCCTGGTGTTGTATAATTTGTACATATTTCTAAGCTGGCCCATTGTCACACTGCATTGACTTACTGGGACATTGGAATAGAATGGAACCATTTGTATTGTTATTGGTAAAAGCCGTGCTTTTCCTACTATAACAAGTTAACAAGTCTGCTTTGAAAAAGCCCATCACTTAGGGTTTTGCTCATAAGCTTGGTAGTCCTTCAGCAGTCACTGTTGCCTGACCTAGTGAATGCAAGAGTTAATGACCCAAAATAGTGACTATTAAGTCGCACAGAAAAAAAAGAACTGAATAAGAAACCATCTTCTCTCTGCGACCAAAAAGTGAATACTGGGAAATGAAAAGTCCTCTACTTCTGTATAGTGTGGCATGCTGCTTCAAATCAGTGGTTGTCCAAGGGTTCCTAGATCACTAGGGATGTCTATCTCTTTCTCTCAAGGCGAATCAATACGTATCGCGATATACGTTGTGTGATTCAATACATAAACGATTACATCAACCATCTAGCAATTCAATACAGTTCGATTAAGCACTACTACAATATCTAGTTCAGTCCATTTCAGTTTAACTTAATTCATACAGTATCAGTCTCATGAGGTGTTATATATTCCTTATACCGAAATGGCTCATTGGCCATAGCTGTAATTTAATGATTTCAAGTTTTGTTTGCCTTATATCCGAAATGATGATAGGATGAAATTCTATGAATTAGTGACATACTGTCCCAAATTGTGTCTTTTTAAAGTTTTTTTCTATATTCAAACAGCCGTGGTTAGAGATCAGACTTCAGCAAAGGATACACCGATGTTTCCTCGCTCATAGCTCCTCCGGCAAGCCTCCTCGATCCTCGCTACTTAAGCTGCATTCTAGGAGTTGGGAAGTCAAGTTGGAGCACTGAGATCGATTTGAGGGTCACAAGCCATAGAACGGAGGAGCTGGGAATGGAGGGGGCATAAAATCAGGAAATGAGAAAGACCCACAGTCACTTCCGATCACTGGTTGCAAAAAGCCAAGATTGTGATGGCTAAAACGCTGAACTTGTGGCTTCAAAATCCACGCAGTCTACAAACCAATGGGTGAGGTCACAACGAGTACATCCACTTCTTATATACAGTCTATGTCTCATACTTACAGACAACATAAAAGCTGCTCTAGTGAGCTCCTTTGACTATATGACGAACATATACATTTTTGACAAATTTACCTCAAAATTTTTTGTAAGTGAGACTTTTGTATTAATATAGCTCAATCTAAGACTCTTGAAATTATTTTCTGATGTATACTGGTTAATTTGTATTCCCCTATTGTTCTCCAATTATTTCTATTGAATCAAAGATTTAATTCCTCTTGAAATTCTCCCTCTTGCATATTCTAGGTCACTTCATAAAATGGCACATTACAGAAGCTAAGGATGCTTTGACTTCCATCTCACTGGGACCACAAACGTGGACTCAGTCCGGTCTTGCAGCATTTTTGGGCAAAACCCACGTCACCCCTTGAGTGATGGACGTATTGCCTCCAAATGTTGACCCTGTGCATCATGGCCTTGAGGAGAGCTAGCTTTTATCTGTGGTGATTGAATCAGTGTGCTCCACATAGGCTACCTGTGGTATGACTTGCCCACATCATGACAGCAGCTGTCTGTCTCTCAGTCCGTCAACCCGGCCCTGACAGAAGAGCCTATCACCCGAGAGAGGGAGAGAGGAGGGATGATTGGAGGGAAGGGAGAGAAAAACTGCCAAATAAGATAAAATACTGATAGACAGAAATGCAGCCAGCCAGGCCAGGGAGGAAGAGGAACAAAAGAGACCCAAAGAGGAAGGTGGGAAATGTCCTTCGACAAAAACAAAACATAAGAGACAAAAGGAAACATGAGAGAAAAAGAGACCTGGAAGAGAGCTGAGGCAAACGTTGAAGAGGAGGGTTAAATGAGACGGAGGGAGGAGGTGTTCATCACTCAGAGGCAATGACTGGCTGGTATCTGCATCTCCCTGTCATCTGCACCGGCTTCTGCTGGGTGGAGGAGGAAGGAAAGAGGAGGAGGTGTAAGAGACGAGAAGAGGAGAGGGAAAACCTCTATCCTCTCTATCTCTGAGCCTCATCTCCGGCAGTTCAGGAGCCTGCTTTCCAAGAGTGCCTCATTTTCAAATCTCTTATCTCGGCCCCCGTTTTAAGTATCGCAGTTTTATATTTTTACATGTCATTTGCATGCAGCTCATCAAACCTGGCTCCCTCAATTTTTTTTCTCCTTGTATTTCTGCTCTCGGAGGTGTGCGCTGATAGGAGCACAAGGGAAAAGCTCACACCACAGCGATATACTGTATTGATGATATTTGTACCTCGTGAGAGAAATTTACAGTGTAAAAAAGTATCTGGTGTCTCGGTTGAATGTTTGATAAATGCTTTGCATGAGTGCAACAGAGGTAAAGTGTGTGTATGTGTGTGCATTTTGTATGAGAAAGGCGGATGAGAGTAGGTTTCTGATTTTTATCTGCCTTTCTTTTCTTCTTTGTATTTTTGGAGGATTCACACACTGACCTCTTTGTTTGGGACAGTGAGTACACCCCTCCAACCCCCTGGATCGGGAAAGAAACCATTTCCTGTAGCCGAGAGATAGAACGAGAAACATAGAGAGAAAAAAAGGAGAGATAGGAATGAGGGAAGGAGGGGCAGGCAGACAGAAGGGTAGGAATGAGAGTTGGGGAGAGGAAGAGACTCAGAGATTAAGAAAGAAAGAAAGAAAGAGGTGTGTAAAAGGAAAGGAGGGGGTGCAGGAGAGACAGTGAAACAGGAGAAGGGAGGAAGACGGTGAATTGGATGATTTTGTGAGAGAAGTGAATGAATGAACGATGGTTGAAAAGGTCAAGAGAGGAGCATGGTGGCTTATTAAATTCCTAGATGAGCACAAAACTTTGGAAATGCTTTATAAAGGGCAGCATTTTTTAGAGGAAACATGCACTGTTTTGGAACGTGTCATAAACTGTAAAGTCTTTAGGCTATGGTTATGTTTTCACTGTACAAATATTACTAAGTGTAATGTTTTGAAGATATATAGTCTCTTAAAAGAGAAGAGTGCTTGACATGGATGTATCAAGGGCTGACACTGGTCCTCCTATTTTAACCCCTTACAGCTGTATCTTGTTGTAGCATGGATGGGAGAGGGTTGTTGATTAATCTTAATAAGTTAATATATTTTGAATTTGGTTTATTAATTGGTAATCAAATCATTGTTTCATGTTAATTCATTTAATTCATCTTTTTATGCTTATTATTTCTAAAAATGATGAAGTTAATATATTTTGAATTTGGTTTATTAATTGGTAATCAAATCATTGTTTCATGTTAATTCATTTAATTCATCTTTTTATGCTTATTATTTCTAAAAATGATGAGAAATAATAAGCCAAGGTCCCTCACTTTTCTTGTTTTTTCCAAAGATTATTCCAAAACTCAAACATATTAAGTTTGCAGTTATATACACAGAAAAAGAAAAGCAGTTCTCACATATTGTCTGATATTGACTTAATCATCACCATTAAACTTTTTAAACGGTTAATCAACTACTGCTCGGCCGATACATCGGCATGGTTGATAATATTGGCCGCTTTTAACTTATTCAAGGCTCATCCAAACTTTCATTAGTATTCTATCTTGAAGCCATGGCCAAACCCTACACTCTGGTATAGCACATTGTACTTCTCTGCTCCTAGACAACTGGCTGGATTTTGGATATTGTTATATCATAATATTGCACAAGTATTTTCTTTTCCTAGTTTTAAAGGCTGTACAACAGTAGAGTGATGATTATTCATCAAAAGTCACAATTTGTAAATATTTTGTAAAAGCACAAATGGTCAACCCTACAATATCGTCACACTATACATATCAAGTTATTTGGTCTAAAATATCCTGATATTTTCTTTTTTTGTCTTTTCGCACAGCCATTCTACACCTTCTCAAATAAAATCCATCACTTTGATAATTTGTTATGCAGCAGTGAAACACTGAACACACACCCATTGATTATTTCCTAAAGAAATCCAATCTCTTGTTGTGTAGCTCTGAAGACTCTCCTAGTTGTTTACAAACTTCGAGAAGATCTACCTGTTTTCCTTTGAAACAGTTTGGACAAATGCCAAGTGAATGTAAAGATGCAGTATATTGGTTGCCATGGTAGCCAGGAGGTAACTGGAAAGAACAGAGAATACAGTATTTTTTAAAGTAATTTAGAAAAGGCCTTGCTTTTATATAGTTCGTTTACCAGGAAAAACTGACAAGTTTCTTCTTCTCTAAAAAAAGATTTTACTGACAGTTTAATACAACATTTTAAGGATCCCAAGTGTCTTTTAAACTCTACAATATTGATATAAATCAACCAAAAGAAATATGAATCAGAACGGCAAACCATAATCGACTACGAAGGACGGGCATATTTCTCAGTACTTTTTTGGTACCAACTGAATGTACTGAGTGAATGTACAGAGTATTAAAAAAACCTTCAAGTACTGAAAGTTGGCATTAACAGAGTTTTTATCATATTCTGGGATCAGATAAGTGATTTAAGTCAATTTCAGACTGTATTCTATTTAGGCAATGTTCTTTTATGGCTGCATGTATTAATGTACTTGTAATGTACATGTAATATTGGAGAAATTAGTCTTTGTTTTATAGGGTTTAGGAGCCAAAATTTATGTAGAGAAGAAAATGGGTTATTTATTCTAGTAAGATTTGGAGAAAAGCATTGTTTTGGTCTCAGGATCAAAACGCATACTGAGCTTTGTCATAAATATAGCATTTAAAAAAAGGCAGCCCTCCATGACTTTTGGAGTTTATGTAGTCAACCACTGAATAGTATGATGACATTGACAAAGGAAGTGTATTAAATGTAGATTGGTAATCTACATCCGACAATCCGACAGTAAGTGTCTTGAGACCGAAGAAAAAGACAAAATAAGAATATAGAAAATACTCCTAAGATTCATGCTCCTGATGAGCAGGTGGCCCCTTGGTAGCCTCTGCAACCAGTGTGTGAATGTGTGAATGGATGAATGCTGGTCTGTGTAATAAAGCGCTGTGAGTGGTGGCTGAGACTAGAGAAGGCGATATATATAAACCAGGCCTAATCTTTGATAAAAGGCCAACTGTAGTATCAGTCCGACCGTCATAAGCCTACACTAACATGGACTATTGACTTTACCTTTAATGACCATGAGCCGGTCCCGTTCAGCCTGTAACAGAGCAGTGTAAACCATAATGTGAAACAGTGCACACCATTGAGACACAGATGTGCTAGATGTACCAGTTATGATTTGCATATACAAACATACTTATTCCCCAGTGGTATCAGTAAAACTGTGGCCGTTGACAGCTGTACAGAGAAATCTTAATCTGCTCATCTGCGGGGGGGCTCAGTGTATATTTTTATATTCCCTCCCCTTTAATTGAAGTTGGCATATAGCACGAGGTGATGTGAGATGGGGTTAGACATTGGGGTTAGTTCAAGGAAAGTTCTCCGCTTCCCGTCCTCATCATCATCATCATCATCATCATCATCCTCACTCCCCCAGAGAGAGAGAGGGTGAGGGCGAGAGAAGAGCCAGTCTGATACTGAACGAGGGAATAGAGGAAGAAAATTAAGAAACAAAATCAGCCTGGCATCATTTGCATTCAAGTTTTATCGGCGTTGAGGAGGGCGTTTTTGGGCCTGATAAGGAGAGGGAGTCGCAGGCTGCGCTGGAGGTGTGTGTGTGTGTGTGTGTGTGGGGGGGGTTGGTGGAGAGGTGTTGGTGGAGAGGTGTGTGTGGATGAATGTTTTCAAATGTGAACTGACTTTGGCAAAAGAAGGTGGCTCTGGAGTTCAATTGGTCTGTTTGCAAAAATATGTGAATGTTACAGGATGTATAGTGAGGACAGGGCATCGGGGTGGGTGTGTTTGTGTGTGTGTGTGTGTGTGTGGGGGGGGGTTAATATCAGACCAAATAATTAGATTCGCTATCGTCTCGGCGGCAGCAGTGCGGGGATCAGGCAGATTAAAGCGGGCTCGGGGCTGGTTAATATTCATGAGGGGACCGGGGTCCGGGCGAGGGGCTTAGACTGCAGCTCAAAGACTCTCCTTCTGGCTGATGGGGCTTAAGGCAGCACTCTCAAACCGAGATGGAGCTCAACCGGGGAGGCCTGACAGCCCACAGATAGATGAAGGGTCGGTGGATAGTTAGGGTGAGACAAGAGGAAGAGAGGGAGACATGGTCCTGCATCTACGTGGATCTAAAGATCTTCAATTGATCACGTTGTTTTTATGAAATGCCAGGATTCTGGCAGTTCTGGTCGATCCCTCTGGTCCTCCATCTTTCTTTTCTTTTTTTCCTTTTCATCCTCTCTAAACTTTTACTGCTCACTTTATACAGGCCTGACACTTCCAGCTCATCTTCTCCTTAGACTCATTGTGAAGAGGAAAAACAAACACTACATGAATGCCTCTCCATGACTGGGTATGGTCTGTATTTTCTGAACTGTTGCAATACTTTACTTGACTTTCTTTACTGATACCAAAACAACTTTTCTGAAGCCTTACTTTGGGGCATACAAAAATTTGCCCCTTTTTTCCATTCACTAAAATACTGCTCAATGCATCAGTGATAAATATAGAACTACAACTTAATGGTAAATGGACTTTTACAAAAAAAATTACACAGCACCTTACTAGTCTCCCAAACGCTCAAAGTGCTTCACACCACATGTCATCATTCACCCATTCACAGGGAGCGGGTTTTCAGTGTCTTGCCTAGGGACAACTCAACATGCGGATCATAGGAGCTGGGGATCGAACTGCTGATCTTCTTTAGCTGACGGCCCGCTCTACTGTACCTCTTGAGCCACAGCCGCCCCTGATGAAAACCTAAATGAAAATTACTTCAATCTAAAGCTAGACATTTCTAATCAAATAATATGCGTAAAAAATCAACAAGCATAAAACCCTGACCAAACATCTGTGTGAACTTTGACATTGCTTTATTCTATGCTAATCGGACACGTTTTGTTCAGTACCAAACTCGTCTCAAGGTTCAAAATGGTAAATGGATTTGCACTTGTCTAGCGCTTTAGGCCTTCTAACCACTCAGAGCGCTTTGGTACTACATGCCATTTACCCATTCTCAACCATTCATACACTGATGGCAGGGGCTACCATGCAAGGTACCACCTCAACTCAATACTCAGCTTCACTGTAGGATAGAGGATAGTGGTTCCAGCCCGTGAGGCCTCAGCAGGTGTTTTCTAACTGCTGTTTTGTCATATCATTGATGGGGGGGTGGCCAATCCCAGCAGTGAACAAAACTCACGCTTGAAACAATGTGCTTAAGTTTGTTTAGTCTCACGCTTGTAATTTTCTATCTTTGATGGAACACCGTTTTGGCTCTCTCAGCCCAGGTTGACTCTCTGTGGATCCAGACACGTTCCTCGGGTTTCAGTCAATGAGATCGGCGTCGGACCAAGGGAAGTGAAAAGGGGTTTTGATACCATCCGGTAGCCTCTCCGTTCTCCTTAACTCCACCCCTCATCTTTGGCATCTGCGTTTCTACTGGCATGGCTAACACACACACACACACACACACACACACACACACACACACACACACACACACACACACACACACACACACACACACACACACACACACACACACACACACACACACAATGTGTGATCTGGCCCTGTGCCTCTCTGATTCTCATTATCTTATTTGTAGCTGTGTTGTGTGTGTGTTCATGGTAAAGCGGGTAAAGTAGCACGCTTCTCTTATTGCAGGTTGACGTTGTAGATAATCTATTATTTTTGATTGGTGGTTATGTTTGCCATTAGTTTAACCCTTGATTTCTGCTCCCTCAAAGTAAAGCCTGCAGCATCTGATCCACAATTGATTAGTGTTTCCTTGAAATCCGGCTTTGGTCCTATTGAAGACATGCTGCTTGAATGTCCAATAGAAATCCAAGTGATTTCACCCAGCATGTATATGTTGGTGCTTTTATTTGCATTCTACTGTTGGTCCTGCACTGTTTCCTGAATCCCAATGAGTCCACAGGCAGGCCCTTAAAATATTGCCCTTCAGTCTTCTGCCCTCACATGTGATCCTGATTGACTCTTGGCCGGAGTGTCTCGTCCTACTTGACACGACTTGTTCATGCAAAGGCTGATACGGGATTAGAATGGTTTATGGACTGATGTTAAAACTAATTCTGAATGTTACAGTTTTGTTACTCTCAAGATAGAAGTGCCTATATAAAACATTTAGCTGCCAGACACAACAGAATGATATCTCTGTTCAGACATCAGTTATGAAAACAGAACATCTATGACATAACTATGGATCAATAACCTTCACAAAGATACTGTGGATTATGTTTATTTTATCCTAGAGGACAGTAACAATCTGACCAATGATATAAATGTAGCTGTGGTCAGAAGAGAGTGGACGACATTGACTTTCAATAAAAGTGTTATTAATTGTCAAATAAGAAAATATGGATCACACTCACAGTGAGTAATAACAAGGCTGTGGGTGAGTGTTTCTCATTTCTCTTGCTTTTTATATATATATATATATATGTGTGTGTGTGTGTGTGTGTGTGTGTTTGCCACTTGTGCGCTACTGAGCTCTCCCCGTTGCCCTATCATGGCGAATTCCAAAGCCGTGGTCGTGATGAATTAGTCTGAAACAAATTAGCAGTACTTACAGCTCAGACGGCTCCAGCATTGGGTTACAAATTAAAACAAAAGAAGCAGTATCTCCACATCAGCGCTAGTTCCCCATGAAATCCAATACGCTCTGCCTCCATCTACAGACTGAGAGGCTTCCTTCATTCCCTCCTTCCCCTCTCGCTTCTCGCTGTCTTCCTGAGCTGTCCCACAGACAACGTTTGTCCTCTGCAGGTATTTCAAGACTTAACTCTGGCTGTAAAGTATGATCCGTCGGATCATACTACACAAAGTATAGATAGCATTCAAGGTAAAAAGGCAGAGCAACAAGGTGCAGATTTGGGAACATAACCAAATCTTTTTTTTCATTTAACTTTAAGTGTTGGCCTCTTTTTTTCTCTTATTTTTTATTTGATTTTTTGGGAAGGTTTGGCTGTTTGAGGACCATACCAATGCTTTTTCCACTTTTTTTCTCGAACCGTTTTGGTTTTGACCCTTTTTATAGACAAGAAATGTGAACTTGCAACACTTTGTCACACCTTTTAAGTGATGGTTCCTTTTTAAAGTTGTTTATTTTTTTTAAATCTTTTTAGAATCCTGAAGAGCTAAAACACAGAAAATACTTTGTGTTTTTTTTTCCTTCCTTATCTTTGCGTCCCAAAGCCGAAATTGGGAACCATTGTTGCTACCCATTTACTTTACTTCACAGGTAATCTTTTTTCAAACCATGCTGAATTTTTCTGTCTTGTAGGCAGTGAGTGGTTTCCATTCCATTTAATGCAATAGAAAATTATTAATGCAGTAGTGATGCAGAGTATACTTATATATTTTCATATTGTACAGAAGTGAATGGAAACCAATGCTTGCTTTGATCTATTGATGCAATCATATCAGCGCTGTATGTTCTAATAGACTACTGCAGCCACTGCACATACTTACACTTCTGTACCTGTATCTAATGCAGATACAGTTTCACATTTTCAAAACATTACTATTAATAACATGAATATAGAGGATTGTATGTGTTCTCTGAGTGCCTTGCAGTTTTCTGATGAAGGGTATTTAGGTACAACTTGACTGGTAGGGTAACCAGGTTTTTGGTACTTAATTACAGATAAAAAAGATACATGTTCAATGAGGATACTCATCGGTCTGGTTAATCCTTTTCTGCCAAATGCATGAATTGATCCAGTTTGTATGAAACACACTTCCCTTTCAGTCCCTCACTGGCTTCCCACCTTATCATACTGTCCACTTCTGAGTTCTCCTCCCAGAACACCAGTCATAAATCCATTGGTCCCTCACTTTGGAGGTCCATTTTCACACTGATTTAATGATTTGAATACTGCAGTTTTGACAATAATCACTGTTGAATTGCTACAACACGAAGCAATAACAGGGGGATTAGGATTCGATGACACATACTGATTCACTTTCAAGGGGAGAGACCCCAGATGAACAGGGTAAACATTTTAACTAATAGATATTATCGTAAAACATCCCTACTTGATTAGATTGAGACAACTCTTTTTTGCACAACAAGTTTTCTGAAAATGTATGTTTAAATTTGCAAAAGAGGCTTTATCTTATAATATATGTGCTAGGTTAAAAACTTTATTATGTTGAAAAACTAGAGTCAAAGGTTTTTGTAGAGGGGATTTTAGATATATCTTTGAAACACTCCAAAAATCAGAAAACACTATTGAACTAAACAATTTCTCCATGTTTTTAGTAATAAAATGTTGTATAAATCAGGCTATGAATGCTATGTATAAAAAAAAAGAATATACAGTGAAGTAAATAATTATTTGATCCCTTGCCGATTTTGTAAGTTTGCCCACTGACAAAGAAATGAACGGTCCATAATTGTAATGGTAGGTGAGAGACAGAATTTCAACAACAACAAAAAATCCTGAAATAAAAGTTATAAATTGATTTGCATTTGATTGAGTGAAATAAGTATTTGATCCCCTAGCAAAACATAACTCAGTACTTGGTGGAGAAACCGTTGTTGGCAAGCACAGAGGTCAGACTTTTCTTGTAGTTGCTCACCAGGTTTGTGCACATCTCAGGAGGGATTTTGGTCCACTCCTCTTTACAGATCCTCTCCAAATCCTGAAGGTTTCGAGGCTGTCGCTTGGTCAGCATTTCTCTTCCTCCAAACACGGCATGTCGAGTTGATGCCAAAGAGCTCGATTTTGGTCTCATCTCACATTACCTTCTCCCAAGCCTTCTCTTAATCATTCAGGTGTTCATTGGCAAACTTCAGACGGGCCTGTACATGTGCCTTCTTGAGCAGGGGTCCTTGCGGGCGCTGCAGGATTTTAATCCATTACGGCGGAGTGTGTTACCAATGGTTTTCTTGGTGACTGTGGTCCCAGCTGTCTTGAGATCATTAACAAGTTCCTCCCGTGTAGTTCTGGGCTTCTAGGCTATTTTTGATATTCTGTCTCTCACTGTTAAAATAAACCTACGATTACAATTATAGACCATTTCTTTGTCAGTGGGCAAACTTACAAAATCGGCAAGGGATCAAATATTTATTTCCTTCACTGTAGATGGGATTGAAAGTGGAAAGTTTGGTTTATGTCAGTGCTACTGAAGTGGAGATTTCTGTTACAATGCTGTAAAATTACATACCTTTTGAAGACACAACAGGTGAAAAGGTAACACATTAACTAATAGATATCACCATGAAACTTCTCCTGTTGATTACTAACATTAAGGCTTACAGTTTAAGTTTTTTTGAGGATGTTTGAACATGCAAATTATGGACCACAGTGGCATTAGTGTTAGAGTGAACTTTTGAGTGCGCAGGATACACCATGTCAACTTTGACCCTTTCAGACTGGAACTGCTCAGTCAGTCTGGTGTGAGGACGCTCAGGTCCAGTACTGAGGGGATGCTTCCTCCTGGTGGAGACTGACCAGTACTGCATCACACACTGAATAAGAAACACTGTCCTGCCCTCACACAGTAAGTGTGATAAAAAAGTGACTCAGCCGAGGCATGGACATAATACATTTTATTCTTTCATTATTCATTCTTTTACCCCATTTTAAATTGTTGAATTAGTTGTGTTTAAATTAAGATAAGACAAGAAAAACAACAGAATATCTGATTCAAGTAAGCTTTTCCTTATTCACTTTCATCATGTCAGTTAGAAGTTGCTGGTAAAATCTCTTTCTCACTAGTTGTTATCTGCAGGGCAGGTAGGTGCAACCTTAAGAGATGCACTGTAAACACCAACCCTGCTGGGGTGGTGTTTACAGTGCATCTCTTAAAGTAATGTTTATGTCTCCTGTAAACTACCACACTGGTTATTTCATTTTATTTATTTATTTACAACAGACAGTTCACATTAATCAACATTTCAGTTTTTACCTCAGTGTAACTGTGTCAGGGTTAGCTAGAGAGCTAATTCTAGTCCCTGGGCAGGTCATTCCAATTAAGTGGCCTAATATTATCAATACAATGCTACAGCAAACACTATAGTACAACACTGTACAGCACAATACAACACAATATTATATAATACAACAAAAACATAAATACATTACAAAATAATCAGATTTGTAAAAACAATGAGAGTATATAATGGCCTTGCCAGAGGTGAGGTAGTATGATTACTGGTGATTGCAGTGATTTAGCATGAGCTCATGTTCACCTGTGTTGGTGTTGGTCCCATAATCCCCTGCAACCCAAACATGCTAATGGAGAGACTGTTGGACAAGTTGCTGTCTAATGGCGTTTGTTGAATTTAGCAGTAAAAACCTTTGGTGACGGTGGCAGTAAAGTGTATCTGTGCGTGTGTGTTTCATGGAGACATGGGAAAAGCCTGTGTCCTGGGAGTGATTGTCAGAGGGAATGCTCCTGGAGCCTCAAATGGACAAAGACAAGATTGTACTCAGGACACACAGGTGTGTGTGTATCTGTGTGTGTTACGTGTTCTCTCTCCCTCCCTCCCTCTCTCTCTCTCATACCTCCACACACACATATAGACACTGGATGTTGACTCTCCACTCTTTGTCCAGTGTATTCACCGTGGATCTAATTATGGCAGCCGTCTGAATAGCGGCCCGTCGACCTCATCAGATCTTCTTTCTCTTGCTTTTCTGCTCCCACTCCCTCTCGGGGACTCTCTTTCTCTTTTATTCCTTTTCTTCTCTCTTCTCCTTTATTTCCCATATGGCTTTGTTCAACTCATGCTCCCCTCATTTCCTCATTTCCTTCTTGGGTTGTAATCATCCTCTGCTCGCTGGCGTCCTTTTTTTATAAACGGCTGTTTACTACTGGCCACACACTGGACTGGTGTATTTCCCAATTGACAACAATTAATGCTTGGAGTTTTGTGATTATCTCATGGTCTGCATACCATACAGCAGCCCAGTTAACGAACAGAATGGACACTTGAAAGTGACAATGGCGTGTCTTTTAAGAGTATCTCTCTTTTTTCATTTGATTTGTTTCTTTTTGAAACAATTTTAAAGAGAGAAACAAGTGAACGAATTGACACTTTAAAATGTTCCACCTGTGGGATGATAGCACTACACAGTATACGTTGTGTTGCTAGTATGATACAAATTGACATACATGTACATGTATCATCAGGATAGACTCATGTCTGTTTGGCCACTGCGGCCATTTTTAAAGAGAATGCGGTGTGGTAAAAATAGTTCAGATACAACGCAATGCAGAATATCATTTGTTAATAGCTCCTTTGTTTTAATGTAGATATCATTGATTGGAAAGATTAAAAATCTATTTAATATCAAGAAAAATAAACTTACCATCACAGGTTACCTTTATGATACAATGATTGAAAAGAGAAGCTGGAACAAACGCATGTTTGCTTAAAACAATGACAACATTTTCTTTTAACTTACTAACTAAATCATCAACTAATTGTTTCAGCTTTGATGGTCACAAACCAAGACCTTTATTGCTGGTATTTTTGATTTATCATGTAAAATAATAATAAAATTAAAAAAAGTAAAAGTTGATATTAAACTGTGCTTTATTCTAAACTGTATAATTCAGCAGTGATTGCAATTATTCTGACCAATGATATGTTAAGTTTGTTCCTCATCTCTTTTCTGTGTGTGCGTGTATATGTTTGTGTACAGAACTCCAGGTTGACTCTGGTGTGTGAAGATCCAGACTGTTGGATTGGTCTGCTCCCTCTGACCTCCGACATCTCCGCTGCCAACTGTACCATCTACAGCCAAGGTGAGAACACTAAAAGCATCATGTCCACCTGAATATGGCTCTTTGTGATACACAGTCTATGTTCTTGTGAACCAGTCCTAATGTGTGCTGACTGTCTTGAATGACTGACTATGTATCAGTATAAACCCAGTCGGACACTGGTATCATTTGAACAACTCCACCACACTAGATCCAGAGTGGATGCTTTGCTCCAAGTCATTGTTTGGGTTTGATAAAGTGTTCCTGATTCAGTTTTCCCATAACATATTACAATTTTTAGAATCAATAAGCAGTACTAGCGCAGCTCCCTTTTGGAACGTGTGGCTGTTCAGAGCTGGCCGATTGCTCGGCCTCCTGGAAGGACTGCTTGCAGCTTTGATAAGAACCACTCGTTTCAGGTGGACTCTACGAAAGTGAAGAAGGGTTTGGTTGTAAAGCTAATATATGCAGCAGGAAACAGCAAAAGTGAACTGCAGTCAATGAGTTGGGCATATAAAGACCCGCTCTGGATGACATGCTCAACTCAGTCTACAGAGCCCAAGCAATAAACTCTCCAATATGAAGTCGATCGGATAGACAGTTCTCAAGATATGTGAAGGACTGGTAGCACACCACAATCTATTTGTATGCAAATAAAATTCTTATACACTGATTAAAGTTCCCTTTTCAGGGAAGACTTTCTGGCACTGATCACAAATCACAATTGATCACAAATCATGGCTTCATTCCATTCAGATGTGTCAGTTCCAGGGCTTGGCTATAGCAGACATACTGAGAGACTTAAATGTAATGAAGCCATCATCAATGATATTAGTTCCACTTGTGCGTTTTTCCGGCTACGACAAGTCAGCAGCAACCACCACCCGAAATATCTCGATTCAGTACATTACATTACATTACATTAACTGGTATAAAGTAAAAAAGATACCATATCTTACCTAACTAGGGATGGGCCATGTAAACTTCCATATTTCTGACCTGAGCTGGTGTATTTTCAGGTGAGGAGTTGTTCTGTAAGGTGACCAGAGAGCTCACGGCTGGCGAAAGGCTCCTGTCTTCTCTGTTGCCTCCCCCTGGCTCCTCCCCCTCCTCACCGATGACCCAGCTCTCTCCTCCCCTCAGCCTCGTCACCCAGAAGCAACCTGCGGTGAAAGAGGAGTCCATGTATCCGCCGGCGCTGCGCTCGGACATCCAACTCCTCCCACAGCAAGCTGGCATGGCGGCCATCTTGGCTACTGCCGTTGTCAATAGTGAGTGTTGTATTTAAGGCATGACAATAGTTTTAGTGTGTTGTTGTTTTTAAATTTGGCAGTATTTCTGCTATTTCTTTGTACAATAGAATATACATCAAATATGTGTATACATGTAGTAAGGTTCAATTTGTATGACTTATGACTTTTATGGTACAAAGTGGTATTAAAGATACTAGAAACACTACCAGCAATGTAGTAGAAATGCACAGAAGTAGATATTTCCTAACAATATGTATTTTTAAAATGTTTAAGAAACATGAGATATATGACCTTTAAAGTATTATGTCCAGTACAATTTCCCCTTTTAAGCTTTAATGCTTAACATGTTTGTTTTTCCAGCCTTTACATCTTTTATCCCGTCATTGTTATTCTTGTCAATGCAATATAAGCCGGCGCCTGCAACCATTATTTAGAATGTGTCTTCAAAGTTGCAATGATTTCTCTGGCCAAAAGAGGACACTGCAGCTCTTTACCTGCCAGGGCTACTCGATATAGTTTTCCATTGGCCATGTGCTGTTCTAATGTCTGTCGCTGATGCCCAAACACACACGCACACACTTAATCACTCACACAAATATAAACCATTTGCTGTGACCATTGGTAATCATCCTTAATGAAAACACATTCCCATATCTGGTAACACTGCAGCAAACTATTTTGATGTTATTAAAAATAACACAGATGATAAGATGTAATATAAATATTGTTCCAATGTTGCCTTGGATACTCATAGCAAGCAAGCAAGCTGTGTGTGTGTGTGTGTGTGTGTGTGTGTGTGTGTGTGTGTGTGTGTGTGTGTGTGTGTGTGTGTGTGTGTGTGTGTGTGTGTGTGTGTGTGTGTGTGTGTGTGTGTGTGTGTGTGTGTGTGTGTGTGTGCTAACCCTGACACAGCGTCAATAATCTGTGAAAAATGTTTTTTTGTGATATGCGCTATACTTAAGGTATAACATCTTCGTTATAAGGGCTCAGCTGAGGACTGGTGATTAATATTGGACCCATATTTAGTTCCGCAGCTTGTAAAACAGGTCTCAATTTGATCAGTTGCTAGTGTACGGATTTGTGTTTCTGTTCAGTTGACTAACTCTAAATGTTTGTTCTGCTGTCTATCAGAGGACATTTTCCCATGCAAGGACTGTGGGATCTGGTACCGCAGTGAGAGGAATCTGCAGGCCCACCTCATGTACTACTGCGCCAGCCGTCAAAAGCAGCCAGCAGCAGCCTCGTCCCCACCACAAGACAAACCCAAGGAGCCCTACCCCAATGAACGCATCTGCCCCTTTCCACAGTGCAACAAGAGCTGCCCCAGTGCCAGCTCACTTGAGATCCACATGCGCACACACAGTGGTGAGAGCAAGACTTACTGTATATGTCTGCCACTGGTATACAGGGTCAGAACATTGAGGCCTAACTTCAGTGTGCATTTATCAACCAGTTCATTAGATTGTATGGCAGCTGGAGTTCACTTTCTGCCCCTCTAACTTATTGTCCCTCTCTGTCCTTCCACAGGTGAACGTCCATTTGTCTGTCTCATCTGTCTTTCAGCCTTCACCACTAAAGCAAACTGTGAGCGCCATCTTAAAGTCCACACGGACACATTGAACGGAGTATGCCATGGCTGCGGCTTTGTCTCCACCACAAGAGACATCCTCTACAGTCATCTGGTCACCAGCCACATGGTGTGCCAGCCTGGATCTCGCAGTGAGGTCTACTCCCCAGGGCCAGGCCTTCCCAAGCTGCCCCTGTCCACTGGTAAGTCATACCATCATTGTGGCAGCTGATTTTTAAGAGTGCATTAAATTGAATCTGGAACAGACTCATTTGTTTGTTAACATCTTGATGTTAGCTACTGGTATTGTTCACTAATTGTATCTCTCTTCTTCAGGTCTTAGTCCAGGAGACTCTGGTGTGGTCTTGAAGTGTCAAGTGTGTGGCCACAACTCTGACTCACCTGCCCAGCTTCAGCAGCATGTGCGAACCCACCTAGAGGTTAGGGTCCCAGCTGAAAGGAGCCCCACTCCCCGTCAAAGTACCCCATCATCAGTTGACCACCCCCAGCTGTCCCCCCAGGAGAGGGAGCCCCTAGCCTGTGTCCCTACGCCAGAATCATCTAGCCCTGGTGCAAACGGCGGCTCAGCCACCCCTCGAGACTACGGTCCTCAGGATGCCCCAACCACTGACCTAAAGATCAAGGAGGAGCCTCATTCAGACTCAGAGACAGAAGTGCAGAAAATGGAGATTATGGAGGATGGTGAGAAAGAGGAGCTTGCTGAAGAGGAGGGACATCAAGAAGTTAGAATCAAGACAAAGTACAAGCAAATCACCACATTCTGCTGCCCGACATCGTCCTCTCCGAAGAGTCCAGCCACCGCAACTGTGAAGGCAGAACCAATTAGTCCCACCCCTGGTTCTAGCCCTGCGCATGTGGGAGGCACAGGGTCAGTTCTTCCTGGGGGAGCAATGTTCTTGCCTCAGTACATGTTTAATCCTGAGGCAGCCATTTTGCCTCAGGCCTCAGAGATACTGGCTAAAATGTCAGAGATGGTCCACAGCCGACTGAAACAGGGCCAGACAGTTCCTCAAAACAACCCAGCGGCCTTCTTCCCCTCTGGACCGACTGCAACTTCACCCGGAGCCACTCCCCCTCATAAAGGAGCCACCTGCTTTGAGTGTGATATCACATTCAACAACATCAACAACTTCTATGCACATAAGAGGCTGTACTGCTCCAGTAGGCACCACGGAGAAGGCGCAACCTCAGCTTCAGCCCCTGGAACGACAAGAGATGCAGCCCCAGCCACAATGCCTTCCAGTGGGGCACATGGATCGTCCGCATCTCCTCAGGGTGGAGCATTAAGTAGAGCAGCCTCTGCTTCTCCTACTGATTCTGACCCTCCTGCGGGGAGTGGAGCAACAGAATCCAAGAGGGTGGTGGAAATTAAGACAGAAACTCCTAGAGAGGGAATATCATCCTCTTCTGAAGGTGAAGGTGGAGGTGGAAGTGTGGGAGGAGGAGGTGGAGGAGGAAGAGCAAGCGAAGGCAGCCAGAGTCCCGCTAGTGGTTCTGCAGAGGACCAAGAAGAGGATCCCAATAGAACCTTCTGCGAGGCCTGCAACATCCGCTTCAGTCGTCATGAAAACTATACTGTACACAAACGCTTTTACTGCGCATCACGCCATGACCCATCGAACCACCGAGCATTACACATGGCCAAGGCAACCACAGCAGCCTTCCTTCCCCAGCCCATCCGCAAACGCAAGAGGAAGAAGATGTACGAGATTCATATGGCCAGAACTGAAGCCTTAGCCAATGCCGCTGCTGCCGCTGCTGCCTCTGCTGCTGCTTCGGCACCATCTCCCTCTGTACTGGGCTTGGCAGTGAAGCAAGAAGTTTCTCCCAGCGGGGCAGGCAGTTCCAGCCCCGAAGGAGATGGTCCGATTGACCTCAGCAAGAGGCCCCGTCTAAGAGAGGTTTCACGGCACAGCAGTAGCAGTATTCTCCCTGCCCTTCCTCTTACAGACTACCACAAGTGCACCGCCTGCAGTATCAGCTTCAACAGCATTGAAAACTACCTGGCTCATAAAACCTACTATTGCCCTGCTACCACCCTCCAGCCCCATACCTTGGAGCAGCTTCACAGGCTCAAGAGTTCGGCCTCTACCTCTCCCAAAAGCAGGCCTCAGCAGGAGCGCCCGGATCATCTGCACCCTATGGAGGCTAAAGCTCTGCCTGCTGAATGGGTTGCCCAGGCTCAAGGCACATCATCCAGTCCTCACCCCTCTGCTTTGCCTGCCTCGGATGCTACATCTCCTCCCCATTCAACCACAACACTTGCAGCCACCCCAGGTGCAGGAGCCAAAGGCGCAGGCCCCAGTTCTTCTCAGGTGGTCTGCCCATACTGCCCTAACAGGCTCATTACCTGTGACCTGATGGAGCACTTCAAGACTACCCACGGCCTGGTTGTAACCATTCAGCCACCCCAGCCAGGCAGTGCAGTCAGCCGCAGCCCCAGCCTTAGTCCCAGGGATGGACCTGCTGCAACCACCTCCACCACCCCTACCAGCCAGCCCAGATTGGTCTCTCGAGCTCACAGAGACAGCATCAACGGGCAGGCAAGGAGTGGTACAACTTCGCCTGTCTCCCCACTGGTAAACGGCAGCCCTTCAGCTGGTGGTAGATCACCTTTGGCTGGCTCCCCTCTGCCCGTGTCTCCCCCAAGGGCTTCTTCTCTGACTTTGTCACCTGTGCCTGAGATCCTGAGGGAGACCTTGAGATCATCCCACCTTCCAGACAAGGCTGTCCCGACCTTGGCCTCCCAACCCGTCCCCACACCCGAGCCTGCCTCCATCCCTGGCCCCAAATCCACAGTGATCTCCCCTGTCCTGAATGGTAACTCACGCTTCTGTCGGCTCTGCAACATCAAGTTCAGCAGCCTCTCCACATTCATAGCTCACAAGAAATACTACTGCTCTTCCCACAGTGCCGAACATGTCAAGTGAGCTCAGTATTTCTCTTCCTCCTCTTCCCCCTCCTTTTATCTTTCTGAGTGCAGGCTTTCCTCAACTAGGTTCCAAGAAGCTCAGTTGTCCCTCATCATCTGCCAGTCCTTCTACATGGGGGCCAAAATGGCCTTCAGCTGGCATGACCATGAAGGACAATGAATGACTGTTACTCACCTGGCAGGGCCTGATGTCCAACTGCTCCAGAGCAGAATTTGCAGGTGGTGTTACTAACATACGTTATCTGATATTCTCGTGCTATGGGTCAAAGTTTGTAGCACACTAAGAGCTGAGACGAATGCTACCTGCACACACTGGTGTGCCCTCGTCCCCTAGATTACTCTCTGTCTTCACACCCCAGTAACCAATTCAACATCTACCACTCCCAGGCCTCAAGTTATGTTGCATTATGGGACGTTAAAAACATTTAAGTCAACAGCCTGTTTTCTGTCTCTCTGTTGAACAGTGTCAGTAATTAGACTCTGACTGATGGAGGCATTTCTGACTGATGATGATACAGTAATGTTGATGCTGATTATGCTGAATATCCAGTCTTTTCCTGAGCTCTTAATGTTCCAGACCTAAACAGATGAATCGTTGCTCCTGGGTGGAAAAGACTTGATTATGTTAATGTTTTAATATCTGTGCATAGTGTATGATGTCTGAAAAAAAGAATTCTATAATGCTTTTGGTTTCAACACTGGCTCTTTTTTGCTTACTAGAGAAGCTAAAGCAATTTAGCTGAAAAACAAATATGTGGTATCACAATGTTACTAATTACTGAAGGATAATATTTCAAAATGGACAATTTGTTCTTTTCTTTCATACACACAATTTTTTATTTTCTCTTTAAAATGCAAGGGAGGAAAATGTGAAATATTTATCTTTTAGTCCTCACTGATTTCATGTCAACAGAAAACTACCTACCTAGTGTCTAAGAGTGGTTGTATTTTTTATTTGTGTATTTTTCATACTGTTGGAAGGAACTGTTTGGATCTGGGTGTGTTGAAGTGTCTTTTCTAAGTGTAGATATGTAATATCTTCTCACAGTAATCACTGGGATCACACTGAACTCTGTTATCACATTAGCATTTGTTGTCCTGTTTATGCAGTCTTTAATTGATGGTGAGGTTGAAAAACAGCGCTGTTTATATTTAGCCCCTCTTGATGAGCAACACGATTAGATCAGAACAGCTTCCTCACTTACAGATCCTCGCAAGAGAAAGTTGAATGAAGCGCTAATTATCCTGTTGTGTTTATACTTAGGTGATAATGATGTAGCCTCACAGACTTATGGATTTACAAAAAAAATGTTTTGAACCAAAATTCTTTATTTAGTTTCCAGCCTCCATACCATGCAAAGTATGACCATTACGGACACACGGCTTTTGTTGATCTGCCATTTCATATGTATACTAAGCGATACACAAAACATAGAAAAAGGCTTAATTGTCTAATACACATCTTAAAAGATGTTTTGTTTCTTTTTAATGATTGTGTTTCTGTCCGGGAATGAAGGCATAGCAGGGATCAGTCACATCTTATTACAACGCCTCACACAGTAGTGTAAGCACATATTTAATAACCACTTATTTTGGCCCATAGTCTCTCACGCACACATACTTGCCCATCTTCCCATTCTGCTGCAGCAGCTGCAATACAGTGTTAGTTAGAACTGTGAAATGCTTTTTATTTTTCAAATATTGATGCAAACTGCTAAGGGTCATCTTTTAAGTCCAAACTTAATTTTTGGGTGGAACTGCCAATAGCCAACATTTTCCTCAGAATGTTCCTCTTGTTAATTTACAAGAACCTCTAAAACACAATTGGACCTTAATGGTACACAGAAATACAGAGTTTGGAAAATAGTATTAGGGGATAGCATTTTTCTGGTCAGCGGGGAGCACATAAACCAGCAGTTAGACTTTTTTGCTAAAATACTATTGTCAGTCAAACTGTAAACCTACCAACACAACCTGTGTTGGCTGCTATTGTCTTTTCATAAGTAAACATGCGCCTAATCAAAGTTGTCACTCTCTTGTCAGTGGTTGAGAGAAATATTGTTGTACCTCTTTTTCGATCACTTACTAGGGACAACAGAACAAGCTGTAAACACAACGTTTACATATCCCAGCAGAAAGTTGTTATGGTGAATGTGGCAATGAGAGCTCCTCATTGATCAATTGATGATCACCCCATCTGTCCTTTCCAAAACTGGAAAACAAATGTCAAAGTGTAGGATTTTTTAACATAATCAAAATCCCTGGTTGAGTTTCTGCTCTGTGTTGGATTGAAGCATCACTGTACCGGACTCAACTTACTGCTAAGTGTTTACAATTGTGCTGGTCTATCTCTCACAGTCCAAATTGAAAGCGAAAAAGCAGAAAAAAAGTCAGAGTCAGGTCAACTTGATGAGAAATTGAGTAACTGAGTGCTGGAAAATCATCCTTTGAACTTAACCCCTTTTAATTGCACTGTGTTGTATAAAGATGTGCTGATTGTTTTAGTTTTAGGGACTTTTTGTATTGTATTTATGTTATACAGAACTTTTCCCCGTCCAAAGTGCGTCACCTTAAAGGACTTTCTGAAAGAGTTTAACCTTCGCCTAAAACTTTTTTTCCTAGTTGTAAACATGTTTTGTTAATGATTACTCTGATGTCCATAATGGAGAAAATCCCAATGAATGTCAAAACTTTTATTTTCCATATTTTCATTTCAGTTCCATTACATTCTTGTCCAAACTATGCATGGGAAATTAAAAAAAGTTCTGAGAGACACTGATAGTAAATGTGGCTGTACTTCTTTCTAGTGGCTTCAATCTTTTTCGCGTGAACGCCTACACAGCTCTCGTCATGAACCTGAGTGGGAGTCCATGACTTTTGTAGATGCTTGATTCACCGTTGCCTGTGTGTAGTCGCTCATAAATCACTTCCTTTCATAAGAAAGTTCCCAGTGCACTGTTTCTGTTCGACTTGATAAAGGACGAGTGAATCATCAGCTTTCCTTTTAAAATAATGTGCGTGAGCAATAGCAGGAGAAAAGTGTTCACAATCAGAGCTCCAAGGCTGCTCCAATCAATGGCAAAGTGCACTTATAGAAACACTGGTACCTTGAGATAGACAAAATGAATTGATGCATATTTTCAACTGACTCTCACCCTGTGTTTAGCCTTCTATTATGAAATGTGAATTAACGTCTCCCTGTTGTATTCAGTTACTGTGTAGTACTGTAGTACACTGTGATATGGCGCAGTTTCGGCTGACATTCACTTTACATGTCCCATGTTTGCTTCAATGAAACACTTGACATGCGATGCCAAAATAACCATAAACCACAAGACCGTTCCTAAGAATGTAGGCAGCGCCTCATTTCACCCAGTTGAACATTACCTGGAATGCTTTAGCAGCACTGAGAGATGCTGCTTAATGGCACAGATTCTTTTTTTTTTTATCAAAACTTCAAATGGGTAGAATGAACTTTAGAAATTGTTGAAGTACCGTAGTAAACTGCTACCATATACCAGTCAACTAATAACCAACCCATAGACTGCTGTGACGAGATTGTTCCTATTCTAAAATTGGTAAATTAACTTGTATAGCGCCTTTCCTTTCTTCCGATCACTCAAAGCACTCTAACACTACATCTCATTCACCCATACAGGGGCTACTTTTAATTCACACCCCATCCATGTACCTTAGGGAGCAAATAGGGGTTAAATGTCTTGCCACATTGACAGGGACTGGAGGCAGGGATTGAACCACCACAGCAGCCCGTAAAGTGGTTAGGTGAATTTAAAAAGGCACATATCCGTCACAGTTCAAAAGGCACAGAAACCCAAGAGCACGACTCAGGTGAAAATTAAATAGTCTTTACTGAAGACAAAAAAACCAAGGATTTACAAATCCAGACAGGCAAACAAAGAACAAAGGGGTGAGGCTGAGGCAGAATCCAAGGTTCACAGGCAGGGTAAAAAAACAGTGGAAGATCAATAAAACTTACTAGTAGAATCTAAATGTTGGAAAGCTACGAGACATGGCACAAATACATTCTGGCAAAGAGCTAGTGGAAGTGGGCTGGTAAATATACTATGGAGCTAATGAGTGAGTGGGGAGGATGGGCAGCTGACAATAATCTTCTAGTGGAGGAGCAGGTAGTCCAACAGGTACTGGAGCCCCCTCCCTCGATGTCTTGACTTAAGTAGGCACTTGACAGTATATGCTGGCTCTCCATCAATGAGCCGGGCGGCAGGTGAGGGTCTGGAGGTAGGAGGTAGGCTTTCCTCGACTGGTTTAATGTGGGAGACGTGAAAGGTAGGGTGGATCCTTAAAGGACGTGGCAAGCGTAGGCGTACTGCTGCAGGGTTAATGATCTTGGAGATGGGGAAAGGGCAAATAAATCTGGGAGCCTTCTTCGGGACTCCAACCTTAAAGGTATGTCCCGAGTGGAGAGCCAAACTCGTTGACCAGGTGTGTATTGGGGTGCTGTGGAGTGCCTCTGGTTGGTCGCCCTTTGATATCTCTCAGAGATCCAGATAAGAATGGAGCAGGCCCTGAGCCAGGTGCGGCAGCAGAGTCTGATAAATGCCTGGACGGAGGGGACACTGGCCTCTCTTTCCTGTGCTGGAAAGAGTGGGGGTTGATAACCTTGGGAGCACATGAAGGAGGAGAGGCCAGTCGCAGAGGTAAGAAGAGTATTGTGGGCGTATTCTACACGCAACAACTGCTTAGCCCAGGAGGACGAAGAATGAGAGGCGACGCAACGCAGGGCTGTTTCCATCTCATGGTTTTCCATTCCGTCTGGCCGTTGGACTGCGGATGGAACCCGAAGATAGGCTGGCCGAAGCCCCCAACAGTCTGCAAAATTCCTTCCAGGAACAAGAGGTGAATTGGGGCCCCCGGTCAGGGACAATGTCTCTGGGGAAGCCATGCAGGCGGAAAACATGGTGTAACATTAGTTCAGCTGTCTCTTTGGCAGAGCATGGGCAGTAGAATGAAATGTGCAGACTTGGAAAAGCGGTCAACTATGGACAGAATGACTGTGTTACCTTCTGAGAGGGGCAGACCGATGACAAAGTCCAGGGATATATGGGACCAGGGTCGATGAGGTATCGGCAGGGGTTGGAGTAGACCTGCAGGGCTTTGGTGAGAGGGCTTGTGTTGGGAGCAAAGGGGACAAGCTGCCACAAACACCCGTGTGTCCTCCTCCATGGAAGACCACCAGAATCACTGACAGAGGGCCAAGGTGCGCTGCACCACAGGGTGACAGGCCTGGCGGGAGGAGTGCCCCCACTGTAAGACCTGGGAGCGGAGATGATCAGGGACAAACAGACAGCCATCTGAAATGTTACTGGGTGCAGGAAAATCAGAATGAGACTTTGACTTTACCCTCAATGTTCCAGACCAGAACTTCCAACTACACAGGAAGGGGGAAGGATCTCCTCCGTCCCTGAAGTGTTCTCCTCCTTCTCAAACTGCAGAGAGAGGGAGTCAGGTTTGGCATTCTTAGAACCTGGGCGGTAGGAGAGAGTGAAATCAAAGCGGTTAAGGAACAAAGCCCACCGTGCCTGGCGGGAATTCAACCTTTTGGCGCTGCGTATATATTCAAGGTTTTTGCCAACTTGACCGCCAGTTGCCTATGTCATAATTCAGATGACTGTCTCCGGGAGAAAAAATGCACAAGGGTGGACCTTCTGATCCTCTACTGAGCGTTGGGAGAGGACCGCCCCAACTCTGGTGTCTGAGGCATCCACCTCTATCACAAACTGCCTGGAGGGATCAGGGAGAGAGAGAATGATGGCAGACATTGAGCTCCTGAATCGCTGCCTCAGCAGAAGCAGACCAGGTGTAGGATATCTTAGATGAGGTTAGGGCTGTGAGAGGGGCTGCCACGGAACTGTAATCCCGGATAAAGCGTCTTTAGAAGTTAGCAAATCCTAGGAATCGCTGAAGAGGTTTGCGGGACGTGGGCTGAGGCCATTCTGTGACTGCTTGGACCATGGCCGGGTCCATCTGGATGCTTCCTCCTCTGAGCACAAACCCCAAATATGAAACTTCTGGGAAATGAAATTCACACTTCTCCACCTTAACGAGGAGATGGTTCTCCAGGAGTCTCTGTAGGACCCTCCTCACGTGACCCCCGTGCTCCTGCAAAGATCTGGAAAAGACTAAGATATCATCAAGGTAAACAAAGACAAATTTAGTAAGCATGTCCCAGAGTACATCATTCACCAGTGCTCGGAAGACTGAGGGGGCGTTAGTCAGCCGGAAAGGCATGACCAAGTATTCATAATGGCCACAGGTGGGTGTTTAACGCAGTCTTCTATTCGTTCCCCTCCCGAATGCGGACCAAATGATAAGCATTTCTAAGGTCCAGTTTAGTGAAAATAGTGGCACCTTGGAGCAGTTTAAAAGCGGAAGAGACGAGTGGGAGGGGGTATCTTTTTTTTCACCATGATGTCGTTGAGTCCTAGATAATCAATGCAGGGACGCAGGGTCTTCTCCTTTTGTCCACAAAAAAGAACCCTGCTCCTGCAGGGGATGAAGAAGGATGAAATATGCCAGATGCCAGAGACTCACTGATGTATTTCTCCATGGCCTGCATCTCTGGAGCTGACAGACACAATAGCCAACCCCTTGGGGGGAGAGGTGCCAGGGAGGAGGCCTATGGCACAGTCATAGGGTCTGTGAGGTGGCAGAGAAGTGCCACGGGGCCGGCTGAATACCTCCTTTATATCCTGATATTCAGCAGCATTTTGGACAGGTCTTGAAATTCAGAAGGAGAAGGAGAGCTAAGGACAGGAGACGGGGCGTTTCTACGGCAGACAGCATGACAGTTCTCACTCCAGCCTAAAATCACTCCAGTAGCCCAGTCAATGTGGGGATTATGTTTAAGTAGCCAGGGGTAACTAAGAATTACTGGCATGAATCAAATGAAATGACTCATGATGGTTTCCTGCTGAGGTGCACCGGAGCAGTGTGGTGGGTGACTGAGGCGAGGAGGTGGCTGTCAAGCCTGAATAGGGGACTCCAGGAGGTTCTGCCGGATGTTAAGTTGTTGAGCCAACTGGGAATCCAGAAAGTTGGGTCAATAAAAACTGGCACGACGTGTGTGTCCATTTAGGAGGAACTGAGCATGGATTTATGGTGCGGTCATCATTACGTATATAGTCAGTTCAATAAGGGCATCAAGTTCACTGGGTAATTCTCAAACTGCTAGTTCATCCTTTATTTAAATTGGATAAGCCATGGTAAAAGGAGTCATACAGAGAGTTCCACTTACTTTCAGTGGCCATAGTCCGGAATTCAGAGCCACGGGTCGTTCCCCGTCACAGGTTAAGCAGCCCCATTGCTGCTTCCCGACCCGAAGCTGTGTGGTCAAACACCTTCCTTAATTCTGCTGAGAACATCTCAGCAGAGGAGCACGCAGTGGACTGCTTCTCCCACTCAGCACTGTCCCAAAATTTGGCCCGGTCAGTGAGCAAGGGGATGATAAAGGCTACCTTGGAGCGTTCAGTGGGGAAGGAAGAAGGTTGAAGTTTGAAAGCCAGGGCTCACCGGAGTAGCGTTCAGGCGGTGACACCCGAGGTAACGGACCAGAGATGGCACGAGCAGGTGGACTGGGACATGGTGATGAAGCCAGCGCCGCAGCCGGTGCAGAAACCGGCACTTGGGAGAGCAGAGTGAGGCACTGAATCTGGTCGTGGAGAGCCTCCAGATTCTTGTCATGGCGTGCGGGGGATTCCTGGAGAGCCCCGGCAATAGCAGCTAGTTGCTGCTCGTGTTGTAGTATAGCACCAGCCTGTGCCGCCATCTCTTGTCTTGTCTTGTCATTTCTGAGTCGGCTGGGTTCATACTTGGCCAGATTGTTCTGTCACAGTTTATAGGCACGGAAACCCAAGAGCACAACTAAGGAGGCAGGTGAAAATTAAAGAATCTTTACTGAAGACAAAAAACAGGCAGGGTCAAAAAACAAGGTAGATCAGGAATTTAAAGCTACGACACATGGCACAAAGACAATCTGGCAAAGAGCTAGTGGAAATTGGCTGGTAGATATATTTTGGAGCTAATGAGTGAATGGGGAACAGGTGAGTGGGGAGGATGAGCAGGTGATGATAATCTACCAGTGGAGGAGCAGGCAGCGGGGAGGGACCGGGTCTGAAATGCGACAGAAAAGAACGTGTATAATCATCAAAACTGAAAAAATAAGCAGATTGTTAAGTTGTTGAACCAACTGGGAATCCAGAAAGTTGGCATCTGCCCTAGAGTCGATAAAAACTGACACAACGTGTGTGTGTGTGTGTGTGTGTGTCCATTTAGGAGGAACTGAGCATGGATTTAAGGTGCGGTCATCAATACGTTTATAGTCAGTTCAATAAGGGCATCAAGCTCACCGGGTAATTCTCAAGCAGCTAGTTCATCTTTTATTTGATATCCCTCCAGTCACTCCAGCCAGGAGCAAGTTGCAGCAGTCAGGGCGCAAGATGACAAGAGCCAGAAGCCAACAAGAGCAGAAGCCAACAAGAGCCAAGAGCCACCAAGAGCCAAGTCCATTCCTGAATTAGGAATGGTACCTTCCTGATGCCCTGTGGTCAATGTGCTAAATTGTGACCAAATAGTTGGTGTAGTCAGTGGTGAATGTGAATCCTGGATATTAAGTTTTCATCTGCAGTTTTCTGTAGTAGTCCCAGTAATATTTGTTCCTCAAGTGTACCGAAGCAGCAGAAACCCTGCAGAGTTCTCATTGATGATGGAGAAGTCCTGTATGGGAGATGCCGTTCCTGGTAGGAACAAATACACGTTGACCTGATGATGACTCTGGAGGAAAGGTTAAGAGACCACCAAAAACAGTATAATTCATCCTGAGGGGAACATGAATGTGTGTATGGTAATCCATCCAATAGACATTTGGACCAAAGTAGTGGACAGACATTGCTATCCCAAGAGCCATGGCAAACAATTCAGTCAATGCCCTTGGTCCTCTTTCTGTAAATATAAAATCCACTGCAAGAAACTTAGGAGTTGTATTTCATTCCGACTTAAGTTTCAACATCAAAAATGTTTTGTCAAGTCCTGTTTCCTTCAAATCAGAACCAAAGCATTAAAGCCAATTTTATTTGTTATAGTGCACTGTGCACCAGGTGCATATTCTGAATTCCTATCTGAATTCTCAGAGTTTTTATCAAGTTTAGTCCTCAAAACAGATAACGTTATTATTGTAGGGGATTTTAATAGAAATGTTGACCCCTTATGAGCCGGCTCGCAGCCTTAGATCCTCAGGTGGGGCCCTTCCGGCTGTTCCAAAGTTGAGACTGAAAACTAAAGGCGACCGTGCTTTTGCCATCAGGGCCCCTTGGCTTTGGAACAACCTGCCTGAGGAGATAAGGCTCGCAAAATCAGTAATCTCTTTTAAATCACTTCTTAAAACAAATTTTTAAAGAATGGCTTTTATGTGAGGTCGTCGCTTTAATGTTTCATTTTATTATTGGTTTTACTATCTTATCTTATTTTCATATACTATTTTATGCTTATCGAGTTTATTAATTTATTAATTTTATTAATTCACACTTGTTATTTCATTTTATTTCTTAGTTTAGTTTTATCCTATCGATTGTTTTTATTGTTTCATCTATTGTAATGTTTTATCTTTAACAGCTTAATTTGTCTAAGCTTTCTTTTGTTTAATTGTCTTGCTTTTGCTGCCTTGTCTGTCGAAGCACTTTGTAAACTCTGTTTTTAAAGGTGCTATATAAATAAAGTTATTATAATTATTATTATTATTATAAGTCAAACTTGAAAGTGCTTGACATGAAAAGATTACAAAAAGAAAAGGAAAACTGTTTTCACTAGAGGTCCTTTTCTAGCTTTTCTGGGGCTTAGCCCTCTATCAGTTTTGATCCAACAGGCGAAAGGACTCAAAAGGCAGGTTAGTAGTTAGTAAAAACACTTTCAATAGTTTCAGGAAGAGAGCAGCAAATAGCGCCATAAAGTTGCAGGAGGTGGGAACATCATGGTGTGGGGCTGTTTTTCAGCATACGGCACTGGCAAACTTCATATAATTGAAGGAAGGATAAAAATCTGCTGCCATCTACCAGGATGATGAAGATGAAACGAGTGTGGACATTTCAGCAAGACAATGATCCCAAACACACAGCCAAGGAAACTCTCAATTGGTTTCAGAGAAAGAAAATAAAGCTGCTAGAATGGCCCAGCCAATCACCTGACTTGAATCCAATAGAAAATCTATGGAAAGAACTAAAGATCAGACATATATGGAATTCCCATATATGAAATATATGTACTTATGAGTTCAAAAAATTAAATGTACATGTATGTAAAAACTATATACCTATATACCTACCTGAAACCTATTCAAAATTGGAACAATTTCATATATTGACATATATGTATAGCCCATACAAATATGTATGTTTATGTATGTATAATACATGTTTTTAGATATATGCCACATATATAAATAATTATACATATAACATATATGTTTTTGTATAGATGTGTAATATACAAATTAAACATATATGGATAGTATATTATGTACATATATAAGATATATATGCCACTAATATGTTCAATTCAATTCAATTCAATTCAGCTTATTTTGTA
Organism: Anoplopoma fimbria; assembly: GCF_027596085.1. Classification (NCBI taxonomy): domain Eukaryota; kingdom Metazoa; phylum Chordata; class Actinopteri; order Perciformes; family Anoplopomatidae; genus Anoplopoma; species Anoplopoma fimbria. The sequence continues at coordinate 16,625,486 of NC_072467.1, forward strand.
TAGCCCAAAATCACAAATTACAAATTTGCCTCAGAGGGCTTTACAATCTGTACACATGCGACATCGTCTGTCCCGGAACCCTCACATCAGCACAGGAGAAACTCCCCGAAATAAAAACCTTCAACAGGGAGAAAAAAGGAAGAAACCTATGGGAGAGCGACAGAGGAGGGATCCTTCTCCCAGGATGGATAGAATGCTATATTATTATTATTATTATTATATTCCTTTATTGATCCCCATGTCATGTGTACAGAATGAACAGCATAACAGAGATACAACACATTCAATGTATATGACATTCACAGTATTAAGAAGAGTAACGAAGGAAAAATTAAGACTACTTACAAAAGCAGCAATAACTAAATCTATTTTTAGTTAGATTTATATCATTACTAAAATAATTATATAGGGAATAGTATTAGTAATGTAACTAATAACAATAATCGAAGTAGCAGTGGGTGTCAGCCGAGTCACAGGAGGAGGCACGACCACGGTCCAGGGACCACAACGATTCGTGGAAACCTGCGACGCGAGAAAGCAAAAGGGCTTCAGGGTGGAAGCAAAGCTAATATGCGTAATGGTTCAGGTAATAGTAATAGTGATGTGACTAATAATAATAATGGGAGTAGCAGTTGGTGTCAGCAGGGCCATAGCAGGAGGCATGGCCACAATCCAGGTACAGCCACAATTTATGGAAACCTGCGTGGCGAGAAAGCACAAAGACTCCAGGGTAGAAGCAAAGTCAATAAGCGTAATAGTACAGGGAATAATAATAGTAATGTGACTAATACTAATAGTGGTAGTAGCAGTGGGTGTCAGCAAGGCCACAGCAGTTGGCACAATGACAAATATAACCCCAATTTCTGGGAACCTGCGAGGCGAGAAAGCACAAGGACTCCGGGGAAGAAGCAAAATCAGTAATGTGCATGAATAGGAGAGTAATACATAAAGATAGAGGGAGAGAAGAGGAGAGAGGAACTCAGTGTATCCTAGGTAGTCCCCTGGCTGTCTAGGCATATTAGTGGACCTAATCCATGACCCAGAGTTCAGACCAGGAAGCAGAAGCAGAGTCGCAGTCTTTCACACTTCTCTGCGCTTCCTTTGGAGCAGTTACCCACCCAGTTACCCACCCAAAACCCTATAGAGACTGTGTCTGCCCCACGGCCACTTCAATTATTTAAAGTCAACAGAAGAGGAGTTATACAAAATAACTTAATAAAAGTTAAGGCAACCAATGCAACAGTGCATCAAAACAGGACAATTAAATGTGGACTCTTAAATATCAGATCTCTGTCATCTAAGGGTGTACTTGTAAATGATTTAATATCAGATAATCATATTGATTTATTTTGTCTTACTGAAAGCTGGCTGTGTCATGAAGAGTACGTTAGCCTTAATGAATCAACTCCTCCAAGTTATATTAATACTCATATTCCTCGAGGCACAGGCCGAGGATGTGGAGTAGCAGCCATCTTTGACTCAAGCCTATTAATAAACCCTAAACCTAAATTAAATTACAACTCATTTGAAAGTCTTGTTCTTAGTCTTTCAAACCCGAGCGGGAAAGCATTAAAGTCAATTTTATTTGTTATAGTGTACCGTGCACCAGGTGCGTATTCTGAATTCTTATCTGAATTCTCAGAATTTTTATCAAGTTTAGTCCTCAAAACAGATAAAGTTATTATTGTAGGGGATTTTAATATTCATGTGGTTGTGGATAATGATAGCCTTAGTACTGCGTTTAGTTCATTATTAGATTCTATTGGCTTCTGTCAGTGTGTACATAAACCGACTCACTGTTTTAACCATACCCTCGACCTTGTTCTGGTATATGGTATTGAAATAGAAAATGTAATTGTCTCTCAACAGAACTCTCTTTTATCGGACCATTATCTAATAACCTTTGAATTTTTACTACCAGAGTGTACGCCATTAGGCAAAAGTTTCAACACTAGATGTCTATCTGATAGTGCTGTAGCTAAATTTAAAGAAGCGATTTCTTCAGGGTTTTATTCATTACCATTGCTCAATATAACACTCCTATGCTAACTTTAGTCCGTCTCAGATTGACCAACTTGTTGATAGTGCTGCATGCTCACTGCGAATGACACTAGACTTTATAGCTCCTCTAAAAAAGAAGCTAATAAAAGAAAGGAGGTTTGCTCCATGGTATAACCCTCAAACCCGCGAATTAAAGCAAATATCGCAAAAACTTGAAAGGATATGGCGTTCCACCAATGTGGATGAAGCGCGGTTAGTCTGGCGAGACAGTCTTAAAATATATAAGAAGGCACTCCGTAATGCTAGAGCAGCCTATTATTCAGCATTAATAGAGAAAAATAAGAACAACCCTAGGGTTCTCTTCAGCACTGTAGCCAGGCTGACAGAGAGTCACAGCTCTGTTGAGCCGTGTATTCCTATAAACCTCAGTAGTAGTGACTTCATGAACTTCTTTAATGATAAGATTCTAACTATTAGAGAAAAAATGTATAATCTACTGCCCTCAACCAGTACCGATCGATCCATAGCTGTAGAACCTGAAAAATATTTAGATGGCTTTTCACCCATCGACCTTCAGCAATTGACTAACTATTTCTAAGTCTAAACCTTCCACCTGTCTCTTAGACCCGATTGTCTCGCTCGTGGACCCAACATGCTGAGCCTGGGACCTAAGTACTAGAGCCCTCTTTCAGGGTTGGCAAACGTTCAGCAAGCGCTAGGCGATGTAAGCTGGGTGGTTGGGGTTAACGGAGGCTGGTGGGTGGTGGAGATGCATCTGTGGGGGATAATGGGCTGGTAGAGACAGGTTTCCACTGGGAAATTGGGAGCTAGTTTGACAACAGGTGGATTGATGATATATTTTATTTCAAATGGTCCATTGTAACGGGGCTTGAGTTTCGAGGATTCAGTTTGAAAAAGGCCGGGAGTTGTATGCTCACTTGATCAGAGGGAGGTGAGAGCTACGGGAAGAGGGGAAAACATGGTTGAAACCCAGAAGAGCAGTTTCAGAGGCTGTGGGGAGTTTTGGGAGAGTAACAAATGCACTGATTTTGAAAATCTGTCTATGATGGTAAGAGCCGTAGTGGTAGCTTATTTGGCTGTCGTAGTAGCCCTTGTATTTTAAACACCCTTTCAGAAGCACTTTGTTGGATTCTGTTGAATAACAGCAAATTACCATTTGTTCTTCACCTATAAAACCATTTTCTAGTAGTAGATTATCCACAGTCCCAACCAGACTGATGCATTAGCGCACTCAAGGAAACTTATTATTTAATGTCTTTGTTCATGACAATGCATCATTGAAAATGATGCATTTTAACCTGCTCCATTGACCGGCTGGTTCTTCAGGTACCTCCTGCATGGAAAGAACCTAAAACTGAATACTCTTATATGGATTTGGCGGTTTAGGATTTTACTTAACAACAGCCCACTATCAGCTTGTATCTGTTTTAAGTTATGTTGTTTGTTGTTTTGTATGAATGAATGTCCTTTGAACTGGTTAACTTTTTGATCTGTTGTACATTAGAACTTATTTTAACTGGTTTGCTCTTTGATTGTTAATTTAATGTCTTTGTTTCTTGCACAATGCATCATTGAAAATGAAGGTCTCCCTCAATTGATTACCCAAAAGGTTTAAATGAAGGAATGAATGAATCTAACCTGTGAATCGACAAGGCAGGCCAGTGGATCCAGGGGTATACACAAATATTCCATTGGGGAATGCTCACAGTACAGAAGCTAAAGGCACTGTAACTTCCATTTCACTGAGGTTTTTAGGGATTTTTTGGGGAGTTAATGGACTTGCATTGGTGTTACGCTTTTCTTTCTTCCGACTACTCAAAGCGCTTTACACTACATCCCGACACATACCCATTCAAAAAAATCTATACACTGATGGCAGAGGCTGCCCTGCAATGTGCTACCTGCTCAAATAATGCACATTCATGCAAACTCAGGTTCAGCGTAAAACCTCTGTCAGATCAAATATGCAGTTCATAAAATATGATTTCTATACCAAATCTGTTGATCCCCAGTTTTAAAACTCAATGGTAAGAGATGATCCGGGTGTAGTGACACCTAACAGAAAGAGTTAAAAAAAAGAAGACAAAAAGGAGTCAATCCTGCACAGTAGTTCAAGCAGTCAACTTAATATTGCTTCCATACATCGCATACATACTTTGGTGGTGTGCCAAAATCGTAAGTCCTTTGCTCACTCTTTTGCTTTTCAATGGTGTTACAATGCTCATAGCCATTGTATCCAGCTGCCTGCACTTCTCCTGACTTGCTCACCAGTCATTCCCTCTTAGTTTTGTTTGACCTTTTAGGCTGCCACCATGTTGCCAACCTGTTTCTAATTATTTCCTCAAGCAAGTTTCCCTTCATCCTACCTGCTTGTGTGTGTTTGTTTGTGTGAATTTGTCCTCCTCCCTCTGCTACCTGAATTCCCCATTCGTGACAAGAGTTCAAAGCCTTGACGTCAAACACATTTTTGCATTCACAGCATATTCAATTCCCCACGAGTTGTCAAACTGAACTGAACTGGTATTTGTGTATAACATTGTCATTTCACATCTTACACCTCCAGTCATTTTACGTGGCGGATGTCAGGGAGGACCCTTCTTCAGAAAAGTGGTCAATATCAGTCAAATACCAATCTAACGGCGGGTCAAAGTACAATTGAGGTGAGAAAGATGTTTTAAGCAGCTTAGTGTGTGCAGCTGTGCTCTGCCAACCTGCTGAGGAGTGTATTCTTCTCTCAGAAGTCCTCTGTTAGTAACATGGGAGCCTGTTTTGCTTTTGTCAGTGTGCCTGTGCTTCATAGATTACTTGGTAAAATGTGTTTCCCATTTACCTGCTGACAGATGGAGTCCTGTCGCAGCTCATGAGGCTATGAAAGCTACCACTTTTAGTACACTGAGAGAATCAAAGTTCCAGACAGCAATTCATTTTTGGGGAATGACCAACACCAAGTGGTCCGATTCAAAGACAGGGTTGGTAATTTTGCAAAATACCAAGAGTACTGTTTATTGTAAAAAATCCTCCATCTGAAAACCCAGCCCAGTGTTTTCAACTCTTTTCCAATGAAAGTAGTTAGCAGCATTAGCTCCAAAAGTTACTAAAACTAGCAAGAATGTTATATAGTTGGCAACACTGACAGTTGGTCCCTCCGAAGCCGATACCAAAAATGATCATTATGAGCGTAAACATATCATAATGAAGTTGAACGTTGCTATTTATTGTTCTCACAAATGGTAAACTAGAAGCTTGTGAAAGACTCAATGACGAGCACTGAGTGCACAAGCAATATATTTGAAGGCAAACAGGTAGAAGTGCAAGTAGCCCGTCCGATCATTATATTCGTTTTGACGGGCTTATTACAGTCTTGCGACAGCCACAGATACAGGATTTTTTTTTCTAGTTAGAGCATTAAAGTCATTCATTGCTGTGAAAATGTAATGGGAATATCAACAAAGATATATATTTTCCTTTTTTGATCCCCATGGGGGAAATTCAGGCATTGCAGCAGCTCAACTACACAGAAACAGATAATAAATACACATATTATACAAAAAAAAAAGAAAAATAGAATTAAAAAAAAGTACAGTATATCCACATGAGGGGGGGCTGGTCAGCATGCCTTGATCATTCTACCAGTATATCAAGAATATTTTTGAATAAGATTACCAACCTTGCCTTTAAAAGACAGACGTACTAAATGTCAATGATCCATAGCAAAACAACAACAGCCTTGAAAACCCCACATCAATCCCTTCTCACTATGTGGTGATTTTTAATGTGGCTGCAGATGTGCAAGTATAAATATCTGTGTATATATGTCTATTTTTAAATCTACATGACGACAGGCTGGTTGTCTTCAAAGAGGTGATCTTCAAGGGCGTTTCCAGGGTTTTCATGCACAACAGGGTTTTCAACCTCTATTTCATCTCTCCATTTCATCTCTCCGATGGGCGAGCGTTTATCTGCTTTAAGTCTCTGAACACTCTGTTCTTCGCATTACAGTATGTCTCTCGTGGAGTAATAAAAATGAATTAGGGGAACGAACACAAGGTCAGAAGAAGCCACAGTCACAGATTACTACTTTAAAAACTGAACCTACAGTTCAAAAGGAGAAGACAAGAAAAGCTTACTCAGTCATAGCACACACAAACACAACTAATGTGATAGATGACAGCTTTCTCTCGGTGTGTGTGTGTGTGTGTGTGTGTGTGTGTGTGTGTGTGTGTGTGTGTGTGTGTGTGTGTGTGTGTGTGTGTGTGTGTGTGTGTGTGTGTGTGTGTGTGTGTGTGTGTGTGTCAGCTACTCCCTGGGAGCTCTTTTTCTGATGTCCATCTTTTCCTCAGATGCCACAACAGAGTTTAGGAACATTGCCATCTTCGGGCTGTTGTTAAATTTTGTTTAGCTCAAACATACCAAATCTGAGGCTGACAACACAGGACAGGGAGTGTTTTCCACGCAAGAACAGTGATGTGGGGTAAGTGACCCGGACAAACTCCAACCACTGCAGAGATTGGCAATACATTCTCCACAAAGGACTTTATCTGTCAGACAGAGCTTTGTCTGAGTGCTAAAAGGGTTCTCACTCTTTAAGGCACCACCACAATGGCTTTCTCATTAGGGATTTCTTACTTTGCTTCAAGCCATGGCTGATGACACGCCGATTTTCATCTCTGTCTCACTTGAATTACTATTGTGAAGACATATATATATATATAATTCATTTATTTGCAATATAGATGATTCATTTATTGTAATTTTGTTTTACCTGTCAAATAATTTAATTCAATTCAATTCAATTAAATTTATATTGTATAGCCCAAAATCACAAATTTGCCTCAGAGGGCTTTGCAATCTGATGTAACAGGGAGCCAGTGCAGAGAAGCTAATACCGGAGTAATATGATCTCTTTTCTTAGTTTTTGTTAGAACACGTGCTGCAGCATTCTGGATCAACTGTAGAGATTTAAGAGACTTATTAGAGCAGCCTGATAATAACCAATTGCAGTAATCTAGTCTAGAGGTAACAAATGCATGAACTAGTTTTTCTGCATCGCTTTGAGACAGGAGACAGTAAATGAAAAAAAAGACCTGGACATGGTGGATCCTCGCTCTGGTCCGGTGCGATGTGCGGTCTTGGAGAAGTTTGTTCTGAGACTGCATGGATTTAATGGTTGCTTCAGCCGAAGTGAGCTGCTCAAAGTTTTCTCCCACTATTGTTTCCATTTCTGTAAGACACTTGTTGAATGAACTCACATCCCCTTGCAGCGCATCCATAGAGGTCTGTAGTGATTGAGATGAGGCCTGTATAAGGATTGTCATGTCCTCTTTCATACTGGTACGGTGGTTTTCCAGCAGCGAGGCCAGTTGTTGTATTGTGACGGGCTCGCTTTCACGTTCGAGGGCTTGGTGAGTTGCTCACCTGAGGATGAGTCGGAGCCCACAGCCATTTTAGCTAGCTTTCCAGATAGCGAAGTAGCCCAAGTTGTGCGAGTTGTAATCCTCCTTGCTTGTTATGTTTCAATGTCATTTCTCTACCCAGATCTGATCACAGCACGTTCGACAACTTTCTGTGCGACAAAAGTAAAACACAAAGGAGGTCTTAACAGTAAAATATCCAAATTAGTCGGGAGCCTCTCCACGTGCGTCAACTCACTATATCCTCTAACCGGAAGAATACAAGAGACTTCTAAACAGTTAAATGTTTGACATTAAACAGGCCCTATTATGCTATTTTCCGGGTGCATATTTTTATCTCAAGTTACAGTTACATGTTTTCATGCGTTAATGCTCATAATCCTCCTTGATTTTCTCATCCTGGATGTCCTGCAGCACCTCTTCTCATCCTCTCTCTGAAACGCTTCTTTGTAGTGCTTGCTCCTCCCTCCAGAAAGCAAAGTATGCTCTGATTGTTCAGCTAGCCCGCTCTGTTGTGATTGGTCAATGTTTCACATTTCAAAAAACTCTCCCTCCAGAGAATGACAAACAGCTCACAACAGGGTTTAAACACAGCTCTCCTAGGTGACAGACTGCTGTCTTAACCACTACACCATGGTAGATGTGAACTCAGTTTGAGTGCGGGCCAAACTAGCCAGAGAGTTGTACGCGGCTTCCGTTACATTGTGACCTCATAAAGTTAAGGAAATGAAGGAGAGAATTCAATTGAGCCGTTTCAGGCAGCTCAGGAGCAATGTTTCTGAGGGGGAGGGTAACTCTTTTTAGGCGTGGACTTCAGGTTTTATACTAAAATATATAGCACACTAAAGAAGAGGGAAAAAGTGGAAAAGCATAATAGGGCCACTTTAAAGTAGTTTACTGGTGTTCCCACACATTAAATAAAGTGTTTCTGTACCTGCTGCTCTCAATTTAAAATGTATTTAGGTTAATTTGATACCTACAAACTCTAATGCATTGCATGGCCTCAGCACTCACTTAAAATATTATCTTATTATTTTTTAAACTTTTACTAAGTATGATTTTTGTTTGGTGTTTTGTTTGGTGTTTTAAGTTAAACTAGTTGTCCCACTGATCAAATAAAAGTAATTCCCTCTATTTTGTACACCAATATTTATCAGCTTTGAAGGTGCTGGAATATGTCATGTATTTCAATTGGTCTGTAGAAGAGAATGTAATACCTAATAGTTTTAGTTTTTCAATGTATCACAAGCATGTTATCAAGGTCCACAGAACTCAAAAGGTAGGAGGTCTGGATGAACAGATTGGTCAAACAAACACATGACTTTCACCCAGGAGATTACATTATTACTATTCTTCTCACTGTCTAAAGACCTACTTAATACTCTGACTCTGAAGCATTTGCACAGTGAGGCCTGCAAAATGAGCCTGAAGTGGCTGGTAGTCATGGAATTAAGGCAGCATACAGTAATCATTCCTCTTGGTCTAACGCTATCAGAGGCTCCGATGACTTCGAATGGAAATGACTGCCTGCCTCCCCACTATTCTCCCATACAGAATTTAATGAAAATGTTTTTTGTTTTTTTAAAATCTTCGTTTCTCTCTTTCTCTGCTCTATTCTCTCCACTCCTGCAGTGCACTCAACAAGGCTGATTAGGGATGCTGTGTGTGTGGACAGGTTTAGGATAGGCCCTTCCTGGTGCTCAGGAAGAAACCGGCAGATAGTAGATAGTTGTCCTGATTGTTTCCTGATTAATTCATCTTCAGTGGAAGTGTGCAGAATGGAACAAAAAAAAATTAAGGAGGACCTCTATCATTGTCGGATATGGCCTATGAATGCGAAATACATTTTAATAAGTCTCTATCAGACAAATGCTATGCAGACAGAGACACCTCCATACTTGATTAGAGAGCCGGATTCATAGTGAAGGAGTCCCTTTTTCTTTGGGATCCAGGGTTAAGATAGAAGTTTTGCTTCACATAAAAATAAAAAATGCACAGCACATAACGAAAGTTACAGATGTAACTAGGGTTCAGTGATTCCTGGATGACTGCCAGAGGCAGTGCTTAACGCAGGTCGAGTCTTTGTATCAACAAAGTCACATGTGACCTCAGATGACCCCCGCCAGGAATAAGTTCTAGTTTCATCCCTGGTTGCTATGTGAAATGCATTTGAGTTGTTGACTGGACAAGCACATGCTTTGCTCTCTAGTATGGCAGGACGTGTTTGAGCGCTAGGTGCACAGCCCATAGCTCTAGAGAAGGCACTGCTGTGATACCTCTATTATCATGTGCCTGTGCCACTTGGGGTCCAAGTGAAGGCTGTTCATCCATCTCTGGGGGTGTGGTGACAGCAGGCCCAAGGGAACTACAGCTGAGGCAGCTGTCAATTTGCCAAAGAGGCAAAGAAAGACTATGTAGGGCAACCGCCTGCACCCTTGGAAGAGGTGGAGGATGTTGTCCACACTCTGGAGTGACGGACAGGCCCTCATAGTGACTGCATTCAGAATCACAACAATGAAGGTTATGCTCTGAGAGGGGCTCAGAGAGCTCTTCTCCATGTTCACACTGAGACCCAGCTTGGACATGTGAGAGAGGGCGAGTTGTGTCCTGTGCTGCCAATGGCGCACAAATCAGCCCATGGTCCAGGTATGGCAGAAAGGGGAAAGGGCAGCAACGCACCTTGTGAACACTTATGTGGAGAGGGAGAGTCCAAATGGAAGCACCCTGAACTGAAAATGACGGCCTTGAAAGACAAAACGAAGAAACTGTCTGTGGTGAGGCACAATGGGAACATGGAAATAGGCATCCTTCGAGTCCTTCCCAGTCATGACCCTTATGTTCTGTGTGCGCAGCAGCTGTCATTGAGAAAATAGAAAATGATCGACCATGGGTTGTTTAACACAAATCTGAAATAATGAAATGACAGAGAAGGTGTGCAGCCTAAAGGAGATAAACATTATGAAAGACAGGGGAGCAGACTCTTACCACAAATCTGCTGATGCTTAAAACTTAAAGTGCACATCCACACACTTTCCACTCCACTCCATTCCAATACATCCACAGCGTCCATCAGTCGTTGGTGGGCGGGGTGCACATAAAAAGAGGGGATGAACAGTCAAATATAGTCGCTGTACAATTCAAATCTACTGCCAATGCTTTCTGCAAGTGCTGCTGTAAATACCAGTTATTTATTATAGTGTCCCTGTCAATGTTCTAAACCCAGTGGCTAGTGGAAATGCTCGAGTGAGATAGCCATAGATGAGGCAGGAGTCCAAATTCAGAGTGCAGAGTGGTTTCATTTTCATTTCTTTGTAGATTTATTTACATGTTTCATTGTGTAGCTGAAGCTCTGCACAGACAGGAAAAAATGATTAACACTAAATCAAACATCTTGTGTTGTTGATTAAAACAAAATATAATGTTAAGTAGCTACATGAAATACATAAAATCAGAAGGATGCAAGCAGAGACTGTATTACACACCTGGTATTTGAAAATGTTGCATATTAAAGCTGTTTTGACAAAAATAAATTGATATATTATTTGACAATTAGCTCTGGTCTCGTACATATCAGGCTGAAAAAGGTTGAACAAAAATCTACAGTTGTGGTGTCATCAAGGCTATGTCCCAGCAGAGTGCCGTCCCAACTGGATTTGTACCTTTCCAAGCACTTGCAGCCTCTCATGCGCCACAATTAACCAGGTAACATCAGTAAAGTCCAAGAGGATTCGGCACTTGAGGCCTTAGGGGGACTTTGGGACTGTGCCACGGCCCCTGATTAAGTTAAAGTGATGGCATCCTTTCCAGGCAGTAGTGCTTGTGCCTTCCCTCTGGCCTCAGGTTTGATCATGTGAAGGCTTGACGGGGACTTCAGACCATCCCTAGGGAATGAATCCTGGAGAATCTGCCAGCCCAACATCATTAAAACTGTATCTACTGCTGATATTTTCAATATGCGAGGTGTTACAGTACAGAATCAATATAGGTAATGCAAATGTTCCACCAGAGAACGAGCATCAACTTCACCAGCTTTCATTATCACAACAAATTTGCTAGAAACAAGGAACGTTTCAGTTATGGTTCCTCTGTGTGCTGACTGCTGCTTTGAAACCAGCTTTCCAAAGACCTTCTTCCCTTTGCAGCCTCCCTCTGATCTTTCTTCCTTTGCCTCTGTCGCCTCTTTGAAAAGTGTAATGAGCAACAGTCAATATGAACATACTAACAAAGTTCACAAAATTGCCAACTCACTTCGAGGTAAATATCAACTGTATCTTAAAGTTAAAGATAATTTCTTGAACTGGTGCACTGAATGGGGCGGCTGTGGCACATGAGGTAGAGCGCTTGTCCCGTAACCACAAGGTTGGTGGTTCAAACCCCTCTACCTGCAACATGCCGAGGTGTCCTTGAGCGAGACACCTAACCCCAAGTTGCTCCACGGGCGCTTCATTGCAGCCCACTGCTCCTCCGGGATGGGTTAAATGCAGAGACATAATTTCCCCATTGTGGGACTAATAAAGGCTTAATTATTATTATTATTATTAATGATCAGATCAGCCCAGTATCATGGCAGTTCATAAAAAGCCAAAGAATGCGTACAGGGACCTAAATTGTCTCTTTTTTTCATGTCGCTCAGGACAAAATAATTGCCAATAGAAGGTCAATTAGGAGCCTTATATGTGGTGGATCTAAATGAGGACTATTGGTAAGCGGGAAGGGAGGTGGATGGGTTCAACAAACAGGACTTGCAACTAGTAGACTGATGTTTGACACCACGTTGTGGTTGTGGTTTTGGAGTGCTGAAACCAACTAGCACTTTCATGTTTGGTTCCAAGTCAGCTTTGGTGAAAGCTTTTTATTTCCAAGGCTGGCTTTGACGTTTCCTTTCCAGTGGGCTTATTGTTCTACCTAAGAGTCCCCTCTTTAGTGAGAGTGCTTTTTATTACCGAACTAAACAAACGGATGTCAGTGTCCATCATGCTGGGTGAACAAAGGCGTTCATGAAAGTGAGTGTCTCCCAGACAATGAGAGCAAAAGTTTAAAAAAAGTGCTGGTGTTTTCACTACAAATAGCAAGTAATGTCTTTGGGGTGATATGCAATCTTTTTTACAGCGCCGTAGCTGAAAGACTCCAGCCAACATATATTGTCTGGGATTTCATTTTCTCCTTTATACCCAGCGTAAAGAAGACAGACTTCTAAATAAATCCTAAACCTAGTCTAGACTAATCTTCAAACTTGATCTTCTTGATTAAGTGCATCTTATTCATCATAGCAATGCTGCTGCAGCTATAAACCAGACAAAACGTCAAATTACCTTCACAACTGTTCACCAAAGCCCACACATTCTGTGAGTTAGTCACTGCCACCCACCACATCTGACTAATGGAGACTTCTCGTCAGCTTCTCTCGTCATATCCTTGCATAAAACCAGCAGCTGAAACCAAAATAATATCATAGCGGACAGAGTACATAATCTGTAATTCAGATAAATTTGGATTGCTCAGGTTTGCTGGGCGTCAGCAGTGCTGCTGAACTGAGCAGGAAGGTAAAGCTCTCAATTTACCAGTCCAACTACATTCCGACCCTCACCTATGGTCATGAGCTTCGGGTAGTGACCGAAAGAATGAGATTGCGCATACTAGCAGTAGCAGCCAAAATGAGCTTTCTTCGTAAGGAGGCTAGGCTCAGCCTTAGAGATAGGGTGAGGAGCTCAGTCATCACACGTTGGAAAGATTACTGGCCCGGGACCGTCATGGCTGTCTTAGTCCTCAGTAGACGACGTGTAACTTTACATTTAAATGTCTTTCCCAAAGATAAATTCAGTCATTATAGGGAGGTTTTTATGATGCTGCTTTATGTTCAAATGGTGTTTTTTCTGATATGTTTGCTATCAGTTGGTAACTCGTTATTGGATGATAAAAGATGTGTGGCTTTGCATGATTTGAAGCCATGATTGACAGCTGCTCTCAAAACAGACCGAGGCGCAATGAACTGATCAGATTCTGAGAGGTGACGCTTATTAATTAACATTTTCATTTGTTTTATATGCCAGCATTTTTTAACCAAACTGATGCTGTAGAGATTCTCTGAGGGATATTCTTTGAATTTGGTTGGTTAGGTAGGCAATTTTATAGTGGCTTGTGAGCTAACCTTAGCCAACTGTACATTTATAACCCTCAAAAAGTATTTGACCTTGTATTTGCTTATACAAATGTATTGGACAGTGGGGTACTAATATTGGGTTTGAAAGATGAATTGCATCAGATTACTTTGAAACAATTTTAGTATAATATTTAAAAAAAAAATAAAATAAAAATAACTTTGTCTATTTTTACTTTTGTCACTGCATAATGAGCACCAGGCTACTGGCACACAACTCAGTCACTGTGTCTCAGTCACTATGTCAGTGCTGTGGTCGGATCTCAGCATTCTCACTCAGATAGCTACATTTTGAACCACACACAGCAGCACATCAGTCTGTCCTCCAGATGTGCTTGAGCAGAAACATTAGAAGTTTGTTAGAATTAAACTGCCATTGTGTCTGTTTTTGAAGGAGAGATGGACAAAAGTTTCAACATTGACAGAAATTATTTTTTCTTATCTAAAATGAACGTTATTATATTTTACTACATATGATTATTTGAATGTAACTTAGGTCCTCTATGAAAACATTAAAGCCAATGTGATAAAAGGCCAATAGACCTGTCATTATAGACTTACAGCTTTGGTTGTAGCAAATTTTCAGAAACGGTTACTATTCGCAACTATGTTGACCCAAAACTATATTCAAGTTATATATGTCACATTCAAAACTTTTTACTAGAAAATTACAAAATCACATACAATTTTAAAAGTATAAAATGCGCTTTACAAAAAGCGCATGTGAAGGATTCCACAAATATCCAGCAGCCACAGCCCAGCTCCTGGAAGCTTCTGCCTGATGCGCCTTAACTCAGTTCACGTAGCCATCACACTGTCTCTGCGGCTGGGCAGAGAGAGAGGACGGTCCTCATCAGACCTACGTTGGTATTTGTCCTGCATCTTCTGCTGCAATACTGCATCAAGTTTCATTCTTTTCAGGCACGGAGAAGGAGGAGCTAAGAATATCTGAGCGCTGAGAAAGACATCTTTAGGCAGCCAAACATTTTACAATTCACTTGCAAGAAGTGAAAACACACTGACAGGGTTGGAGTTGTAAGATGAATACAAGACAACTCCCATACCGGACAGCTCCATGGTAGGGACCTGTCCATCACAAGGTAGTAGGCTTACTGAGGTAATAAATCACATGATAAGTAGGCTCATTTTCTCATAGACGTCTATACAATCATGTAGAGATAATGCAAGTTTATGACACTTCTCCATTTGCTTCACACTTCAGAACCGGTGGTTGCCGCATGGTACGACACAGATGTGGTGAAGAAGTAAAGTCCAGTTTTAAAATAATCTTAGTGACATGGTATGCGCAAGCAACACAAAGGTGAAGACAAAATACCATGCTGTGGCAGATTTCAAACAAAGTGTTTATAACACAAAAGTTTCCTCACATCTTTTTTTTTTAAATGTGTCATTAAATGTTGTACCGTATAACAGAAACAGGCTGAAGTTATATCATGTACTAAGGCGGACTGTCACGGATGTGGTGTGGACCCAAAAGCAGTACGACCAGGAGACAGATAAAGTTCTGGAGCTTTATTTAAAGCGGAGCACACAGCAGGCAGACAGACAGGCAGGGTCAGACTCACATTGGGAAACAGGCAGGGGATCAGGCAGACGGAAACCAGAGGAAGCGGAGGCTAAACTCGTAGCCGGGGACAGAAGGCTAAGGTGGCTAACCGAGGCAAAGGCAAGGTAGGAATACCGTGGTCTGGGACGGAAGGCTGAGTCAGTTACCGGGGCACAGGCAAGGCGGATAAGTCCAAACAAGCGGTGTCGGCAACGGGAAATCAGTCCGGGGAATAACGCTGGAAGGTCTGGCATAATGCGGAGAACGATCTGGCAGCGAGTGTGTGACTGACTGGGGTTTAAATACTGCAGGGTGTAGGTGCAGCAGAGTGAGCAGGTGAGAGTGATTGTGCTGATGAGGTGTGGCAGACAGGTGCACTGCATGAGGCTGATTAGGTGAGTGAGGGAGAGTGTGATGAGAGAGAGAGGGCTGGGCTGTGAGCTGGAAGTGGGAGTGGCCAGAGTGAACTGAGAGAGAGTGACAGGCAGGTGAACAGAGTGAGCCAATTAGGTGAGTGAGACAGAGTGACAGGGAGTATGGAGCTACTGACAGTATGGAGGAAGAACTGTGACACGGACTGTGTTGAATAGTAGGAAGAAGACAGTGTTTACTATGTTTACTGAGATAATAAATCAAGACACAAGTAGGATCATTTTCTCATAGACTTCTATACAACCAGAAGATTCTCCCCCTGCTAACTATTAGACAGAATGCAAGTTTAAGGCATTGGCTTCACTTTTCAGACCCAGCAATTGCTTCCAGGCAGAATGGCGTTTTCTGTTTATTAGTACATTAAGAAAGACATTAGGAAATATTGTAGACAGCATTCGCCAATAATTTAAGGATCAGGAGAAAGCAAAATATTAAAACAATCACAGAAAAGAGCTTTTTGGCCTCCACGCCTACAGAGAATACAGAGTTATCCAGACGTACAAATGTTTCTGATGGAGCAATTTTCAGTGAAGTCATTTTTAGACATTATTTTGCAATAATCTGTTACTCCCCTGGAAGCATTCTACTTTAAGTGAAACAAAAATTTCAATATTAATAAAGTGACAGTACCTTCATCTGAGAGAAAGATAGACACATACAATTGCAAAAATGATGATGACAATTATGCATTCTTGATGAAATGTTAATGGGTTTATTTACCTAGCCTGTGGCTCAGAGGTAAAGCGGTTGGTGCCCTCATTGAAAAATCGGTGGATGGATCCACGGCTCCTCCAGTCCACATGTTCACGTGTCCTTGAGCAAGAAGAGGTAAAGTAAGACCCCAAACAAATGCTAATGTTGCTTCATGTCTTCTGGGTGTGTAAACAGGCAACTGTTCGCTAACTGTTGCTTTAACAACTGTATAAGGCAATTATATGTCAATCTTGTGTTTACAGCTTGTTCAGCTGTACAAAACTGTTAAAAAAATGAGTGAAAGCAGGTTTAAGTTTGACATCAAGCAATCTGTGGAGCGATTGCGTTATTTCATATGATCATAGATGACCATATGAAAATCTCTCACACAGAATGAAGTCTTTAACAATCATGAACAATTGCAGAAATGGGCCCAATAAAAGTATAAATGATGTTGATGAAGCCATTCTCAGTGAGGTTGTCTGGCTTTACTTCATAGGCATTATGTTGAAACATTGAATGTCTCCATATGCTATTTTGAGAACATTTTTGTTGTGTTTTAAATTAGCAAATTGCAGAGATAATGATTACATGTCAACGTCACTATCCATGACAACTTGTAATGAAGGGCCTTAGTGTAAGTGTTGTGATTTGTTTATTGAAGCATGCACAGTTCTCGTATGTTAATTTACCCATCACAGAGTTCACAGTCAATTACCTTTTTTAATTCCACTCTACAAATATAGACAACCACCCTTCACCCACCACCCTCACATCATTTAGTTGCCATGGAGAACATTAACAAGTTACTGTAAAAGCCCAACACATTGATTTCCCTGCTC
Organism: Anoplopoma fimbria; assembly: GCF_027596085.1. Lineage (NCBI taxonomy): Eukaryota > Metazoa > Chordata > Actinopteri > Perciformes > Anoplopomatidae > Anoplopoma > Anoplopoma fimbria. The sequence goes on from NC_072467.1 coordinate 16,642,610, forward strand.
TGATGTCTGATGTGTTTTTGCATACTCTTTGAGCCAACATTATGTATATTCAGCAGTGTCACGGCTCCCTGGTGCTTCCATCCCCCGCAGAGAAGGAAAAACGTGTTCCTCAGTGTCATGTGGCCGTGCAAGCTGAAGCTCACTGGTGCTTCCAAATGTCAAATCCATCAACGCCCACATTGCATGTCTCATAATCACAAAAGGGAGATAATGAACAATAGTGAGGCCAATAGTTTAGTTTTGCAGCTCCTCTTCTATTACATTTAAATGAATCACCTAGTATTTGTGTAAATAAAGGATTATCTTTCATGCAAAAAAAGTTAAAATTTAAATAAAACTCATTAAAACAATTTGCTGGATATTATACACTATAACTTCTCCAAGTGTAAACAATTTCATAATGATTGACAGGACTAACAAAAAAAAATCTTCACCTTCCTGACATTTTCATTCATCGTTAACAGAGGAATTTCAGATTTTACCGGATCGGCTTGTTTCTGCTACTGCTCAACAGAGGAAGACCTGTCCATTGTCTTCAGCACTCAATTTACACCCTCTACCACTCTGAACTTCAGTACGCCAGTCACTTTCAAAGCCACATTGTAAGGACAAGCATTGTTGCCATGCCATTGTTCTAGTGGCCTATTATTCCCAAACCTGCATAGTCCCATTGGACCAAATGCCCAGTTGTCTGATAGCCCATCACTCTCTATGCAGGGAAACCAAGCATATGGCTAATTTTCAGACTTAATAAAAGTGGATTGTCCAACACTGTAATATATGATATCTTGCTCTGTTTTGAGTTTTTGCTTCACTGTTCCCTCAAAGGTTAGCCCTGTCCAGACAGCATGCGCAATGGCGCAACACCACAGATAAATTGTACATTGAAGACTTGCACAAGACTGATGCAGATATCCCTTCAAGTTTAGAGGTGAGTGGTGAATTTATCGCCTTTTTGAAGCCAAAAATGCAACAGTGTGACAGACCTCACTAAGCCGAATACATCGAGGAGCAACAAAACTACTTTGTTTGCTTTAGGTAAGAAGCTAATAACGTTATTTAGCGCAATACATTAGCAAACACAGATTGTTTAATATCAATTATTATTCATTTATGATCCAGCTTACGGATGAAGCCTTCAATGTGCAAGTTATATCCTGGGGTGCTTTACACAAATGGCAACACATGATAATTCAGTTTTATTTATGATAATGAAAGCTATAGGGAGTCATAACTACTAAACTTAAACTTACAAATTTGTTTATTAAAACGTAAAAAAAATTAAATATATTGTCTTACCCTGCTGTGCAGGAACATTGTTGTTTCTGTATATGGTTGTCTTTCACATGAGTTGTCAGGACGTGTGGTGCCTGATGCTTGCATTGGGACTGGTAATAGTTTCCCTCTGTTTCTAATGGCCTCTTCATTCACATTACTGCTCTGACAACTATTTAATCCATCAATTCATATCTCCTTTCAAATTACTCTCATTGATAGCTGATTTAGTTGTTTTATTTGCTGCTGTGACTGGGCCTTAATGCTGGTAAAATATGTTCTAACAAATATTTAATCTAAATGCCATGCCTTCATAAACAATGATGATTGAATTTCATCTATTAAAGAGGACGCAGCAGTACTAAATATGACAGGGAAGGTGAGCTCACTGCATTGCAGCCACAGTACACAATTAAAATCCGTGGTACTGCCATTAAATGCTCCATTAGTTAGCCTTCACGTTATATTTACATGCCCCTGCACCATCAGCTTGGTTACCTTTCTGGAATATCTCATGCAAATGTGAGACAGTTTGACCTTTAACATGAGATGAGTTGTGGGAAGGTGGGTGTGAAAATAACATTACAACACTTTAATACATTTACACAGACTTATAAGGTGATATGTCACAAACTGATGAGCTTAATCAAATTGCCATTTTGTACACTGGCTGCAGAATTCTATTCATCGTGATCCGCCAATTAAATTGGTAAAATACTCAAATTTCTAAAATTGTACTTGTTGTTAACATTGGGAAAATGATGGTCTTTCCTTAACAGATGTGACATTTTTTTTTCTTTCCTTCAGTGAACAGCCTGTTTGCTTAGCTATAAGATATAATCCATTATCCGGCTGCTCTGTACTTGTTCCAGAGTCAGCTAGGAACAAGGTAAAGACTCCAAGCGGTAATGATGTCTTGTTTTAACAAGGTCTGGACAAACACGCATCGTGACATTGTTTTATAGCCCACTTTTAATGGCTGGTTGTCTGTGCACACTTTTGTGGATAGACACGCACTGCAACCTCCCTAGTGGCTGTGAGAAGGACGATGATGATTCTAGGTGGTTGTTTTCCACACGAGTCAAAGAGAATCGGTCTCCTCAGGAAACTTCATGCACAAGTGTTCAATGTGCCCACAGAACACACGGTAACACAGATTTTCTTTAAAAAAGAAAAAAAATGATTGATAACAATTAGTCAATGTGCACAAAACATTTAGAAAAAGACAATACTACTTAGCTGTTGCAGATGTGCATAATTAAATTAACTTAAAACCGGACCCATAGATGTATAGATCTATACTGGTTTGTTTATACAATGATAGACTGTCATAATTGGGCATAGTCACTGTTATATCAGCCATTGGTTTGTGGACTGGCATTTTGAGTACTGAAGTTTGGCATTTTAGCCTTCGCCATCTTAGTTTTTCGCCGTCGTTTTTTGAAACCAGAGGTGAGGTGAAGCTAGGTACAACCACCTCGAAACTGATATTTTTAGGCAACCAAAATGTTCAAACGCTAACTGCACAGTTTAATGTGTTTTTTAAGCTTGAACTAAATTATATGACTGTACTTTGATGAAACACATTAATGCTGGTGTTAGGAGTGATATTTCATAATTTCATGGTTTAAAATTGCTCAAAACATCATCTACTGTTTTGAAAAAGCCCTAATCTTGCAAAGCAAATTCTGAGATAGTGGACCATTTGGGACTAACCTACGTCTTGAATTGATGTAATGTGAAGCCCTCAAATCAGACCACCGTCCTAGCCTAAACTTTCCTTTTTCTGTACACCACTATGTAGCATCACAATCACTGCACAGCACGAGTCAGTTCTCTCCTCTCAACTGGAAATTAAACTCTCAGTGTTAACCCATAAGAACCCACGGTGACACAGTTGTCACCAACACTTTACTTAACTTAACTTACTTAACTAGTTAATTTCAAAAAGCTTGTTTTTGTTGCAAAAGGTAAGTTTCAACACATTTAACAACTATAATGCTTTGATAACATGTCTTACATTACATCTAAAGTGTTTTAACCATATTTCTCAAATTAATTTATATATAACAAGTTATGAAAATATCATTGTAACAGATGTGTCACATTGGGCTTTTAACCTTTTTTAGCAGTATGGATAAGAATGAAAGATACAGTGTTCAGGATGCAATGAAGATCATCCAATGAGATGACAGTGAATTTGAGGGATGTGATAGCTCGGATGAAGACCCTAAGGATCCTGATTATACTCCCAACAAAAAAGACATGGAGAGTGATGAGTCAAGTGGGTGTGCTAATTCAGACAGTAGTGAATCAAGTCATTTAGATGAAGTACCACAACCAAACATGAACCCCGAGCAGCAAAATAGAACTGTCCACAGAAAATAACAATTTTCTTGGAGAAGGAAACCCTTTGAAGCCCCAGAGTGCACATTCAAAGGATAGAGTGTCACACCTCCAGACGAACTTCGTACTCCCTTGGAGTATTTAAAAAAGTTCATAACAGCAGAAATGCTTGAGTTACTGAAGGAACTGTTGGTTTTGGAAAGTCTGTCCATGGCTTGATATGTTTCGCAAACAATGCCTGGATATCACCCCAGAAGAGCACAGCTCCATTGATGAGCAAATGGTGTCCTTCAGAGGGACACACAGCCCAATAAGGCAGTATGTGAAGAGCAAGCCACACCCTTGGGGATTGAAAATTTGGGGCCGATGCTCTTCAGGAATCCTCTGTGATTTTGCAGTCTATGAAGGTGGCACTGGGAAAAAAACCTTACTTGGAGTGGCGGGTGACGTTGTGGTCAAGCTATATGAAACTCTCCCATCAATCCAAAACTACAAAGTATTTGTGGACAATTTGATCTCTTCAGCGGTACTGGTGCTCAAGCTTCTTCAGCGACAGATCTACTTTGTAGGATCACTCCGTAGCAATTGCTTTGCTGGTTGTCAAATTTAAGATGACAAAAGTCTTGCAAAGAGAGGCAGAGGATCTGTTGATGCCATGGTTGAGAAAGAGGAAAGCATGGTCATTGTCAAGTGGTACGACAACAAGTCTGTTACCCTGATCTCATCCTACTGTGCAACTGAGCCTCAAGACAAAGCTTGACGCTGTAGCAAATCAGATAAAGCATTTTTGTAGGTCAATTGGCCATACATTGTGAAGGAGTACAACACATTCATGACATAGACCTGCTTTATACTTGCGTTGCAAGTTACAAGTACCACATGAGGTCGAGAAGATGGTACCTTTACCTGTTCTGGCAAACCATCATGTTAGGCCTTGTTAATGCATGGTTGATCTATCGCAGTGACTGTAGGCTACTTGGTGTCCAAAACCCACTGAAATGAAGGAGCTTACAGGCAGAGGTTGCCACTAGCCTGATTATTTTGCATTCACAAAGGGGCCGCCCAACTCTAAATGCCACCTCTCCACCACCACCACCCAAAAGAGTTCGTGTTGGAGTTCCAGATGATGTTCGCACTGATCAGGTTGCACATTGGCCTGTCAAATGTGACAAGCGTGGCCGTTGCATATTTTGCAAAGTCAATGCAACCACCAACCTTTGTGAAAAATGTGATGTTCGTCTTTGCTTCACCGAGGACAGAAATTGTCTCAAATCTTACCATTTGGCCTAGGCCTAAACTGCCGTAAAATGCGCAACAGACGCAAGAACTGTTAACAATGGTTCAAACATGGTGCTGATGTTTTAACTCAGGATATTTTTTTGTGCATGTTTTCATGTTTTCTAGTTTGATGTTCAGTTTTATACAGCTACAGTAGCTTGCTGAGAAGTCTTCCAATATGGGGCAGTCTTATTTATTTTTATTCAGTTTGCTCATTTTTGTTTTGTAAAAACAAATCTGAATCCTAACCAGCAAAGTTATAATTTTGATATGTGTTGTGTAAATGCAAATAAAAAGCCATATCTTTGTTACTGAGCAAAAAAAGGCAAAGTTGATTGATTTTTAAATGAGGAGTACATTTATACCTAAACGCCCATTGTGACAAAAATGTAACATTTCAGATCTTTGGCTTTAGGTGGAAGTATTTAAAAAATATTTTCCTTGTGGTCCATCTAGTCTGTTTTAAATCTCCTATAATTTTTCTTTAAGGAAAAATGGGTCTGGGTTGTCAAATCAGACCACCGTCCTAGCCTAAACTTTCCTTTTTCTGTACACCACTGTGTAGCATCACAATCACTGCACAGCACAAGTCAGTTCTCTCCTTTCTGTCAACTGGAAATTAAACTCTCAGTGTTAAAGACTGATTATCAGGAGATAGCAATGCACTTTCTTACATTGTGACAAGAATGTGATGATATATTAAGTTGTTAAATATTTCTGATGTTTACATGCCCTGTATCAAATCCAGAATATTGTCATATTCAAAATAAATGTGAAATATTATTATGCATGTTGTTGCAAAATATGGTTGCCAGGGGGAAGATATTAGTTGAGGCACTGGAGAAACAGCAGAAGCTAAAGCACTGGGGCAGTTAGAGCTGACTGTATCTTTCGTGAATGATTGAACATTGCAAAGTTTAGTACTCGAGTTTACGACAATGTTTGGCATTATAATAAGCATAAGTGAATAAATATTGAAACACATGTAAAGCCATTGTGATTTGTGCCTCTATTCACAAACTTCCTGTGACCATTGTCCTGCTCAAAACCTGTGTTTCCTCTTGCATGGTTTCGTAATAACTGTATATATTAATTTTAAAAAGTGTTCCTTTATATGTCTTAACCACAGAACACAGCAGAAACCTCTACACTTGTTATGCAATCTTAGGTTGTTTCCTAAAAAATGTCAGTTTTTTTGTGAAACTCTTTATATCTGCATTCCACACACACTAAAGCTTCTTTGATTTTGGAGCAAACTTTAGTTTATATCTATATTCACCTTTATATCTTGTTCAAATGTCAATAAATATGTGCTGCACCCTCAAAACTGACAGGACGTCTTTTATTTGGCAAATTTATTCTCTACAGGTGCCGTATTTTTTTTCTGTTAATTTTTTCCCTTCCATACACATGCACAATACAGAATTCTCTGTGACAATGCCGCCTGCAGACTGATGACCTACTGTGTCACACAAAACAATACACTTTTTAAGTTCAAAAGAAAAAAGAAAAAAAGAAACAGAACATACAAATAAGACTAAACAGAGTTGGTGCTTCCCCTGAAAAAGAATACGAACATTCAGGAATTCAATATAACTCAATATAAAAAGAATAAAACAATGGTGTAAAAATCCCTGGTCAGTGTTAATACTCCTATTTTCTTGAAAGGTATATACACTTCCTTGTATAATTTTAAACCCTGTACTTTTCACAAATACAGCAGTAGTTACTGATGTAACTATCTTTTTAGCTAGCATCCCTTTTTAACCTTTGAAACAAAAGATGCTTTATGTTGATGATTGCAAAGAAATCTTACTATCCAAGGTCATGATATATTCTGTAAATTGAAAGTGATTTATATTATATGGTGGTTTATCTCAGTCTACCTCTATATGTTGATTATACAGATCAATTATAGACATTACTTTATTCAGGACATTTGGACAAATGTGTATTGAAAGTAAATAAGCAGAGGATACATTTTACTTTTCAGATTTTACGATAAAAAAAAAATATGAACAATATTTTACAAATGATAACCTTGCAGTTTTTAGTAAAAAACATTTCCCTAGCAATTTCAAAGCAGCTGGCTTCAAACACAATATTCATTCCTTCAAAGGCAGGGTTCACCTGGACAGGTCGCCAGACTATCGCAGGGCTGACATATATATTAACAGGCAACCATTAACGCTCGCATCCACACCTACGGGCAATTTAGAGTCTTCAATTAACCTAAGCTGCATGTCTTTGGACTGTGGGAGGAAAGCCGGAGAACCCGGAGAGAACCCATACTGACACAGGGAGAACAGGCAAACTCCACACAGAAGGCCGTCTAGCCCGGGAATTGCAGTGGAAGTATTTGAGAAGCAGTGAGCGTTGCCGAGGAAGAGGGTGAGACTTGGGCGTTCCCCAGAGTTCGCCTGAATAGAATTTAGCAGAGACTTAAGGGTTGATGTGAGGGAAAATGGTTGACTGAGATGAGCCCAGCTGGTAGAGGCAATCTTACGATTAACTTGAGAAACTGAATGAGCGTTTGGAGCTGTGGTGGGGCCATGGGTTTCAGCGGGCTTATCCTGGGCTAGTGTTACACAACCAATATTGCTAGCAAAAACTTATAGCAGCAAGAGCCTTATGCCCAGCGCCCGAGTGATGTCTTGAGCATTTAACATCTCCAGAATCTCTTAACTTAACGATAAGCAGTTTAAGCAGTGCTGTGCTATTGGTTAGAAGAGACCAGCTGAAAGACAAAGCTGATAATGAGATTGATAGCCGAAACCAAGGACAGCAAGGGAATTATGAGTGAGCATGCATGAAAATAGGATGCATGAGAAATAAACTACAGGAATAATCATGCAAAGTAAAGTCTTTCTAACTGAACCGCTGGAGCTTTTGTTTGTATCAATTTATAACCAACGTTGGTTCTTTTAGTCTTCTATGGAGAGAATGTTATTAAAACTTTGAATTGAAAAAGTGCACCTGTTTAATAACTTGCAAGCTTTTTTTAAAAATTAACTTTAATGGAACTTGAACAATACTTCACAGTTTTATTGTATAACAGCTAAATCTCTCTATCTAAAAAGTCAGTAGTTTTTCCTGCATGTGCTTCAAAAATGTAAATCAAACAGCTGTTAAAGGAATTTAAAGACCAATTGTACTGTGCGATGCTTGTACTGTCATCATTGCAAAATGTTGTCTCGGAGACACCTACTGTAGTAGGAACTACCACAAAGGAGGTTTTGCCAGGGCTTTATATTTTTGTCTATCTGTGAACACAGATTTGTCAAAACAAAAGTGTGGTAACCGTGTAAGATGCAGTCATGAATGTTAATAGATGGTGTAGTTAGGATCAAAATATAGCCTGGCTCTGAAGATGGGTGTGGTCAGAGCAAGGGCACCGGTAGTAAGGCGGTTGGAAAGCATGCATCACTGGACGCTGTCTCCTGACAGCTTCACGAGAGGGTGGCGCCAAAACCCTGCTGGCCGGATGATATGGCTGCTGCATACACTTAGGCAGTGGCATGACATACCCCACTATCCATCAAACAATGCAAAAAGGAGAGACTAGACCCACCTGAACTGGACAGAGGATCTAGCCTCATTCCTTGCACCAACGTTGGAACCACTTTGCCAGTAACAGGCAATCGAAATCTTTCTTTTCAGGAAAGATTTCCCTCCCTGACACCCATGAACAGAGGAAGAACACTGTAGAACGGGAGAAATAACCCAGGCTCAGTGCTTTGCACTGTTTCTTCACAGCATTAAGGTCTAGGGTTTGAATTTGCTGAACATCTGTTTGGTGTTTCTGTATGGAGTTTCAATGTTCTTCTAATGTCTGATGGATTTTCTCAATGAGTCAAACATGCATGTTTCTGGACTGGATGGATGGAGCAGCAATGGAAGAAGGTGTTATTATTATTATTATTATTATTATTATTATTTGATAGTCGACTGGTTGAGTATTCTGTGAAACCTCTGGTAGATAGTGACCACCATCACCATAAAACATTTTACTTTTCACCATTACGGCCGTCACCATATAGTTTTTTTGCAGCCAATGAACAGGAAGTTACTATATTTGGAATGCGGAGTAGTGACTTAGAGACAGCGTATACGTCTCTGGTAGTGGCAGCGACCTGTCAATCACAGTAAGCCCTCCCTAAAGCATACCCTGCTTTATGGTCTATTTGACTCTAAATGGACCATAATTTACTAAATGAACATCATGCTGTATTGAAGAAGACTTGAAACTATAGATTAGTAATCATTGTAAACTCATGTTTACAATATTTACTGAGGGAATAAATCAAGAGAGAAGTAGGAAGAATGCATGTTTAAGGCAATTCCTCATTGGCTTTTCTTTTCAGAACCAGAGGTTGCCCCCTGGTTCAAACACACACACACACACACACACACACACACACACACACACACACACACACACACACACACACACACACACACACACACACACACACACACACACACACACACACACACACACACACACACACACACACACACAACCTCTGTGGTCTCAGTTAATGGATGTAAACACTATTGATGAATAATGTAAGATACTGTAGATTTCCATTCTTGAAGAGACCTCAAGCTCCCCTTAAGGTCCCCCTTTAAATTCATTTTTATCATTAAACAGAACTGCATTGTCAAAATAAGTTTTAAGGGAAAAGCTTTTTTTTTTTTTTTTTTTTTTTTTTTTTTTTGTCACAAATACGTTTCTACTCATAGTCCACTGAAGTCCATGTTAGGACAAGGTCGGGTTGGGCTGATGGCTCTTTATAGGACTTGGCCACTATTCATGTCCTGTGTGAAACCAAAAGTCCATGTTGACCGATTTCCATTTATACTTGGAACTTAAATAACGTAACAAATGCACTTATTTAAACCTAACAAAGAAGTTATGTTGCCTTAACCAAGTAAATTCATTGGTAAGTCATATTACCAACATATTTAACATACAAGAACTACAGACAAAACACTACTGTAAGAAACATACATCATAGACAAAATTGGTCACTTATTTCTGCTGAAAACAACACAATAGTAATGTAATTTATGTAATCTGAAGAATAAAATATTATTTTAGAAAGTTACAGTTTATGCATAGGCTCAAAATAGGTGCTTTTGGCTGGGTCAGGACCCTGATACACTGGTATTTAGAATTATTATTTAAAAGTACAGAAAACTGATGTTAGTAATTATGAACAAATACGTTGATAATAAGTCATGAAAAATTGGAATGATTAAACAAAGCACCTGTGAGATATAAAATTGCAGACTCATTATTCCTTTTTCAATTCTTCATATGTTGGTGTTTCCATCAATTTGTCATCCTCCACAATAAAATGAACTTGTCCCTTCAAACTCTTTGGATGGATTGCTTCATTTTCTCAGTTGAGTACACAGCACATTATTATTGCACTAAAAAGACAATTATGCGCATTGTCATGGGAGATTCAGCAGAGGGTTAGATTCAGTGAACAGTGTTTCTGCTTTATTGTGGTTCATTAAACGGAGCTGTCATAGAGGAAAAATTCACCATGTTAGAAATTTCTGCTCCAGTGAAGGGAGCTGCGAGATACTTCTAACATGTCAAAGCCTCCGTCTGCTCTCTCTCTTTCTAACACGTCTCTGTGTCTCTTTATCTGCGTCACACACATATGGCTACAAATATCCATCTCAGTCCACTGAGCTATTTTGGTCCTGCTTTTTTGTCGGGGGGGCTGCACTCTCCTGTCCATTAAGTGTGAAAGGCACTGGTCTGAAGGCATGTAATCCCTCATTAAGGAGATATTAAATGTGTGTGTGTGTGTGTGTGTGTGTGTGTCTCCTCTCGAACCTGATTCTCCATGTCTGAATCCCTGTCAGTCAGGCCAAATGCAATGTTAATTCTGACAAACAGAAAATACATTAAGCTACTGTAAAAAAAACTATCAATTACCTGTAAAATGTCTTTGGGAGACAGAGAGATATTCAGTCACAAATAATTTCAAACCTGATGTGCCAAATGGTTTGTTTACTATCAGAGAAGCTGTCATTGAAAACTGTTTGGAAAGGCAGGCACTTTCAAAAATACTTTGCAGTTAAAATCCAACTCTTGAGCAAAACTGATGCTTACTGATAAATAATGCTATTGGAGCATCTATGCTGACCTCTATAGGTGAGGAAGTGTCTTAAAACTTTAAAACTGACCTCTCTACTGACCAGCAGGGGGCGACTCATCTGGTTGCAAAAAGAAGTCTTTAGGAAAAAGACTACTTCTCACTTGATTTATTCCCTCAGTAAACATTGTCAATTCAATCAAATTCAGTTTATTTTGTATAGCCCAAAATCACAAATTTGCCTCAGAGGGCTTTACAATCTGTACACATGCGACATCCTCTGTCCCAGAACCCTCACATCGGCACAGGAAAAACTCTTCAACAGGGAGAAAAAAGGAAGAAACCTATGGGAGAGCGACAGAGGAGGGATCCTTTTCCCCAGGATGGACAGAATGCAATAGATGTCATGTGTACAGAATGAACAGCATAACAGAGATACAACACATTCAATTGTAAACATGAGTTTATGATCTCAATATCTAGTTTCAACTATTCTGCAAATGAACAGCATAATGTTCATTTAGTAAATTATGGTGTATTAATGGTCAAATAGACCATAAAGCAGAGTATGCTTACTGTGATTACTGAGCTGTATACGGCTTCTGTACGTCACTCCTCTGCAGTCCAAATATGGTAACTTCCATTCATTGGTAAGGAAAAAATGGGTTTGGCGAAACCACCGACCACAAGGCTTCAAAACAGCCGTCCACAAACCAGCGTCACTTCGTCCACTTCTTATATATAGTCTATGGTGTCACACACACCTAAACCACACAGTAGGCTGATTGGTGTGGTCCCTGGCTGTCCAGACGCAAGCGAATCACTTGAAGCCTGTGATCTCTTGATATTGCAAGATCCTGCTGCTTAAGGTAACAATATTGCTTCCAGTAGCAGAACAAATCCCTTATTCAGCCACCTGATCACGTCAAATACTCCCTGGGTGTGCCTGAAATGTGCAACAGATTCCTATTCTGCTCTAAAAAAATCACTGAGGCAGCAAAATGATTGAGTTGGAATAATATAGAGAATGATAAGCCAAGTCTTCCGATCCAGTTCGTCCAATAAAGATGTCAGACACTATTGACAAGAAGAAACAAGGTATAAATGAAGAGGGAGACACAAAATCAGGACATCAATACCGATCTAAATGAATCACATTTTAGAGAATGAGCTATTCTTCCAAAAAAACAACAACATCAATGGTCAGATGATCAGCCAGAGACAATTCAGTCAAACATATTTGGAAGAGACGACTCGGCGGATGTAAAATGGTTACCCAAACTGTAGATTGTAAACATCCATCACAGTTATCACACCACCTTCCTGCTTCAATTATGACCTACTGTACTTTTTCACAGAAGTCCCAGCAGTAACGGCTACATTGGTTTAAGTCTTTAATAATATAATATATATCCACATTGAAAAGTGCTACGTTGCCTGTTGCAGAAGCACTCTTGTAGTCACATTATTTTCTTATTAGTGTGGTTTTTTTTCAATGATTTGTTACAGTGACTACCTTTTGTTGTGGAACTTTCCTTGTTGTTCAATTTTTATGTTTGCATGCAGATTTTCCGAGACCACATTTAAAAACAAATTAGCTTATATCAGTGAACTATTTGTCACAGTCATGTCCCTGACAGAGGTGCACGTCAAAGCACTGCAGCCACTAACAAAACTTTTCTGGGGGCGCGCACCGGCTTTCATCTGAGAGTATAAATTAATCTTTAAGAGACAGCTGGAGCGACTCCACCAAGGCAAGGCTGCAGGCCATGATGGTATAAATCCCAGGGTTCTAAGGACCTGAGCCATCTGTCTCCTATCCGACAACACCTCGCTAACCTGAACCTGCGGAAAATACCAGTGCTGTAGAAGTTGTCCTGCCTGGTTCCGTTCCTAAGAAGAAGACCTCATCTGGCCTCAAAGATGATCAACCAGTTGCTCTTACATTTCATGCAGTTAAGGTGCTGGAGAGGCTGCTCTTGGCCCACTTTAACCCTCAGGTGAAACCATTATTGGACCCTCTGCGGTTTGCCTACCAGCCTCATCTGGGAGTGGGTCGTGCCAACATCTAACTGCTGCAGCAAGCTCACTCAAATCTTTATGGAACCAGTTGCACTGTGAGCATCACATTCTTTAATTTTTCTAGTGCATTCAACACCATTCAGACACTGATACTGAGGAAGAAGCTGCAAGCGATGAAGGTAGACATGTGGTAGTATGAGAGCTGGTGGAGGATTTTGTGGAGTGGTCTGGATGAAACACACTGCGTTTGAACATGGCCAAGACTAGAAAGATGGTGATCAACTTCAGAGGATGGCTTCACAGCCCCTGTGCATTCTGGGAGAGGAAGTTAACTTGGGCGTTCACATCGAAGACAGCCCTTACTGGAAGACCAATACTGAGGCTTTTTATAAGAAAAGGAATCAGCAGACTCCATTTCCTGAGGAAGCTGGGATCCTTCAACATTTCTAACAAGATGTTGGAAATCTTTTGTTGTGGCTAGTGCACTGTTCCTCGCTGCAGTCTGCTGGGGGAGCAGCCATTGGAGCCGGTGAAGCCAAAAAACTGATTAAGAACGCTGGCTTTGTAATTCCGTGCATACCAGATACCTTTGAATGTGTGGTGGAGAGGAGGACACTAAACAAATTGACAATCCTGACCGACCTCTTGCTTCTCTAACAGTCAGATTAAGCATTGCTGTCTCAAGGACAGATACAGGAAATCTTTCCTGCCCAAGGCAATAACCCTCTACAGTACCTCACCCATGTCTAACAGAGAACTCTCAGCTGTATAATTCATGTCTTAACCATACTTCATACTGTTTTGCTCCTTCAATAAAATGCACATGGTGAATTTGCTACCTCTACAACGCCCCATCCGGCATTCCAATAAATACCAACCTAACCCACTTGCCATGTCCACTCTCATATTCAACACTAGAACCAAGAACATGTTACATCATCTGAACGCTGGTTCACCTCTCCTTAACTTGCAAAACTTCCACAGTTCACCCAGCGAATCCTCAGCGTCTCCCAGTTCACGTCCCTCACCAGCTGGGAGAGGAGAGTCCATTCAAAGACCAAAAAACGCCGCCGTAATTCCCCGACTCCAACCCCTACGAGGAAGATGCCAGATTCCCGCCACCATTCCAACCATTCCGGCCTCACCACACGCAGCCGGACCCTTCTTCACCACGCTCCACCGCGGTCCCCCGACAACCAACCTTCTTTAATCTCCGTCTGGACCGTAGTAACTCATCAAAAAGCACTAAAAGAAAAAGAAATTACTTTTTACAGTTCGGATAGAAAAGCAAAACTTTTCAATTCGCTCATGTCCGCCCGCCGTGCTCACCGCTCTGTAAACACCAGTTCGCTTCCAATTGACGTCATCGTGCATACATCAACACATCATGACGTCAGCACTCCAGTTAAAGAGACGGTTCACTCAAATCATCCAGCAGAAAGGCAACAGAAAAAACAGCAGCAAAGGCAACGACAACATTCAGCCAAATCAAAAAATAAAACAGCTTCAGAATTATTTTTGACTACTTGTCCATTATTCTTAATAAAGCCCTCCGTTTCGGGGGCAATCCTTTATATGAATACCATATCCACTTTGCCTCAGAAGCTGCGGCACGCTTGCAGCAGTTCAACAAGGATACATACTGGGGGAACTTGGAGTACCTTTGTCCACAGAGAAAACAATGGGACCATCCACATCCCTCGAATTTCTCGGAATCACTCTTGACACAAAGTTGTTCCAGGCTTCACTCCCAACTGAAAAGCTCAACTGCATTAGCCTTCTTATCTCCAATTTTCTCCTTACCACACACTGCACCAAACGCCAACTTCTCTCCCTCTTGGGATATTTTAACTTCGCCCTACCCATCATACCTCAAGGGAGAGCATTCATCTCTCACTTACTAGCAATAGTTGCATCCGTCCCATCCCTCTTGGACTCCATCTCACTGGACAGTCCAAGCCGCTCAGTACTCTATGATGATAAACTAACACACACACACGACTTACATCAGCTTTCACTACTTCCACGACCAATACCACAAAACTTTCCCATCATTCGATCTGGTCTCCATGGCATGTTTCGTCACCTTTGCTTATTCCGTGATGGCTCTTAAAACATCTACGATCAAAGTTTACCTCAGCGGCATAAGCTTCTGCTCTAAACTTTTAACCGGCAACTCATACCCGGCCTCAAATCATGCTCCGAGTTCACTGCCTCTACCCTCATATTCGACCACCGCCGCCACGCCTGCATATCTGACTTATCTTATTTCACAGAAGATACCATGACATTCTACTTAAAGCTAACCAAAAATAATCAATCAGGCCGATCTACGCCTGTCTTTTACTTCAAAATAAAAGTAAATACAGTAAGATTGTTATTCACATCGGCGGTAATGACACCCGATTACATCGCTCGGAGGTCACTAAAGTTAATGTGGAGTAGGTGTGTTCTTATGCAAGACAATGTCGGACTCGGTAGTCTTCTCTGGCCCTCTCCCAAACCTGATCAATGATGAAATGTATAGCCACATGTCATCATTCCGCTGGCTGTTGAGGTGGTGTCCAGCAAACAATCTTATGTAATATTCTAATTTTCTGAGATACTGAATTTTGGGTTTTCATTAGCTGTAAGCCATAATCATCAAAATTAAAAGAAATGAACGCTTGAAATATTTCACTCTGCGTGTAATGAATCTATATAATATATGAGTTTCACTTTTTGAATTGAATTATCGAAATAAACGAACTTTTCCATGATATTCTAATTTATTGAGATGCACCTGTAGACAGACAACCACTCACACTCACATTCACACCTACGGGCAATTTCAGAGTCATCAATTAACCTAACCTGCATGTCTTTGGACTGTGGGAGGAAGCCGGAGAACCCGGAGAGAACCCACGCTGACACAGGGAGAACATGCAAACTCCACACAGAAGGTTGTCTGGCCCGGGAATTGAACCCTGACCTCTTGCTGTGAGGCGACAGTGCTAACCACTACACCACCGTGCAGCCCATCATGAAGAATATATTAGCCTAAATTAATCAACTACTCCAAGTCATATTAATACTCATATTCCTCGAGACACAGGCCAAGGAGGTGGAGTAGCAGCCATCTTTGACTCAAGCCTATTAATAAACACTAAACCTAAATTCAATTATAACTCATTTGAAAGCCTTGTTCTTAGCCGCGTTCCGGCCGACTCCTGACCCGTCGGCGTTCCGGCCAACTCCTGACCCGTCGGCGCCCCTGCCGACTCCTGTCCAGTCGGCTTTCATGCCGACTCCTTCACCTACTGACCCGTTGGCTTTCATGCCGACTCCTTCACCTACTGACCAGTCGGCTTTCCTGCCGACTCCTGCACCTCCAGAACCGTCGGCTCTCCGGCCGACTCTTGACTCGTCGGCGCTCCGGCCGACTCCTGCACCTCCTGATCCGTCGGCATTCCAGCCGACACCTGCACCTCCTGACCCGTCGGCGCCCCTGCCGACTCCTGTCCAGTCGGCTTTTGCTCCTGTTCCCGCTGGGTCGCAGCGTCCCCCAGGTCCGAGAGACCTTGCCGCCAGAGCCCCAGGTCCGAGAACTTTATCTGTCTCCTGGTCATTCTGCTTTTGGGTCCACACCCCATCCGTGACAGCGATCCACCAATTTGGAAGAATTAGTCTGGCGAAATAGTCTTAAAATATATAAGAAGGCCCTCCGTAATGCCAGAGCAGCCTATTATTCAGCATTAATAGAGAAAAATAATGACAACCCCAGGTTTGTCTTCAGAACTTTAGCCAGGCTGACAGACAGTCACAGCTCTGTTGAGCCGTGTATTCCTATAAACCTCAGTAGTAGTGACTTCATGAACTTATTTAATGATAAGATTCTAACTACTACCGATGTATCCTCAAATACAGTAACCTTAGAAACAGCTGTAGATCCTGATATATATTTAGATGGCTTTCCTCCCATCCATCTTCAACAATTGACTTCAACAATTTCTAATTCTAAACCTTCCACCTGTCTCTTGGACCTGATTCCGACTACGCTGCTTAAGGAAGTTTTACCTTTAGTTAGCAATTCTTTATTAGAAATGATCAATCTGTCTTTACTAACGGGCCATGTACCACAGGCCTTCAAACTAGCTGCAATTAAACCTCTTCTTAAGAAACCCACTCTTGATCCAGAGGTGTTGGCTAACTATAGACCTATATCTAACCTTCCCTTCCTCTCTAAGATCCTTGAGAAAGCAGTCACAAATCAGCTGTGGGACTTTCTACATAACAAGAGTTTATTTGAGTATTTTCAGTCAGGATTTAGAATGCATCATAGCACAGTAACAGCACTGATGAAATTACGAATTACCTTCTAATTGCATCAGACAAAGGACTTGTCTCTGTACTTGTATTGTTAGACCTTGATGTTGCATTTGACACCATTGATCATCAAATCTTATTACAGAGACTGGAGCATCTAATTGACATTAAAGGAACGGCACTTAGCTGGTTTAAGTCGTATTTATCAGACCGATCTCAGTTTGTATATGTAAACAATGAAACCTCGATGAAAACCAAAGTCAGTCACAGAGTTCCACAAGGGTCTGTTCTTGGACCAATTTTTTAACTTATATATGCTTCCTTTAGGGAATATTATCACACTCAATAAACTTTCATTGTTATGCAGATAATACCCAATTATATCTATCGATTAAGCCAGGCGAAACCAACCAGTTCTCTAAACTTCAAGTATGTCTTAAGGACATAAAAACCTGGAAGACCTGCAGCTTCCTGATGTTAAACTCACAAAACTAAAGTTATTCTACTAGGCCCAGATCACATTCGAAATCAATTATCTACCGATATAGTTTCTCTAGATGCATTGCCCTGGCATGGATTTGTCTTTTAACTCCTATATCATACAAATATCAAAAACATTTTTTTTTCACTTACGTAACATTTCGAAAATCAGGTAAACCCTGTCTGAAAGCGATGCAAAAAAACTAGTTCATGCATTTGTTACCTCTAGACTAGGTTACTGCAATTCCTTATTATCAGGCTGCTCTAATAAGTCTCTTGAATCTCTCCAGTTGATCCAGAAAGCTGCAGCCCCTGTACTAACAAAAACTAAGAAAAGAGATCATATTACTCCTGTATTATCTTCTCTGCACTGACTCCCTCTCTCAAGAATAGAATTTAAAATTATTCTCCTCACCTACAAAGCTCTAATTGTCCCGGCACCGTTTTATCTTAAGGAACTTATAGTTCCATATTTCCCAACTAGAGAGCTGCGCTCCCTCAATGCAGGGTTACTTGTGCTTCCTAGAGTATCTAAAAGTAGGATGGGAGCCAGAGCCTTCAGTTATCAGGCTCCTCTTCTGTGGACCCAACTTCCAGTTTCAGTCTGGGGGACAGACACACTCACCACTTTTAAGAGTAGGCTTAAGACCTTCCTTTTTGATAACTCTTATAGTTAGGGCTAGTTCAGGTTTGCCTTTGTTCAGCCCCTAGATATGTTGCTATAGGCCTAGACTGCCGGGGGACTACCTAGGATACGCTGAGCTCCTCTCTCCTCTTCTCTCCCTCCATCTTTATGTATTCATGTCCTATTTATGCACATTACTGACTTTGCTATTTCCCTGGAGTCTTTGGGATTTCTTGCCTTGCAGGTTTCCATGAATCGTGGTTATATCTGGACTGTGATCATGCCTCCTGCTATGGGCCTGGTGACACCCACTGCAACTACCATTATTCGTATTAGTCACATCACTGTTACGATTCCCTATATCATTACTGCTCCTATCATGATAATAATTCTACTATATTCATTGCTGCTGTTATTTTTAGTATTCTTAATTTTTTCTTTCGTTTACTTACTACTCTTATTTTATGACTCATTTACGCCATATACAGTGAATGTGTTGTAACTCTATCATGTTGTTCATTCTGTACACATGACATCTATTGCATTTCTGTCCATCCTGGGAGAAGGATCCCTACTCTGTCTATTAACAGTTGTATAGAATGTGCAAGAAATGTTCCTGTCTTTAACTGTGCTTTCTATTCTCCTAGGGGTGACTTTCATATCACACCTTCTAGGTCCCATGGTGTCAGGCGACCTGCAGATGTGACTATGACTACATTTCCCAGGTTGCTACAACACAACTAAGCACCGTTTCTACAGGATTTAGGCTACACCAGGTGATCCAAATAGGTCATTTGAACATCAGGTTCACTCTACACTTCAAGCATAGCATGTATATAAGAAGTAGGTGTAGTCCCCGTGACCTCACCCATTGGATTGTGGACTACAGTTTTTGCAACTAAAAGAACTACCGAACGCTGAACAAGACATTTTCAGGCGACCAAAATGTAACTATTAACTTTCATGAACTGTAAACAAACTGTAGATACCCTGATTTATCGTCTATTTGAATCGAAAAATGGACCATAACTTACTAAATGAACATCATGCTGTATTGAAGAAGACTTGAAACAAGAGATTGAGACTATAAACTCATATTTACTGAGGGAATAAATAAAGAGAGAAGTAGAGTCATTTTCTCATAGACTTCTATACAACCAGACTTCCGTTTGCAACCACAGGAGTCATCTCCTTCTGGCTAATAGAAGAATGCAAGTTTAAGGCATTTTGACATTGGCCTCATTTTTCAGAACTTCATCTGAAGACATTTTGTGCTGAAAAAAGTGAATTGTTTCAGTGTGTTGATGGAGTCAAATGGTCACCAAATGCTAGCCATACCTTTGTATCAAACTTGTAAGAATTAAGAATAAACAAACTTATATCAATTTAAGTAAGTTTATAAAAATTATTGGATTAGCATCAGTTTTAAGTTCTACTGTTGTCATTTTAAAGTAAAACATTTGTCTACTTGTTATAAAGATCAATAGACAGAGTTGTGTGTTTCTTCGTCATCAATTGACAGTGCATATGTTAGTTTCCACACATGCGAATGTTAGCAATGTTGAAATAGTAGTCTAAATAACAGGTTCACTTAATGGTTTCTGTGATGTCAGCTCTCTTGGGTAGAAGTGCCCATGTTGTGACTTAGCACGCAGTAAAGTGGCGACTGAGCCATGAAACTCAATTTCCAGAGATCCTTTTGCCCCAAACTCCATCCGTGGACTCACATTCACAGTAACAGAATACTGTTATCTATGACTTGTGAAGTCACCAGTTGAACAAATCCTCCAGCTTCACAGTGTCCACTCTGTCTTCGCTCTCTATCTGCGTCACCTCCGCTGCAGAAGCAGAGGTCAGCTCTTTTCTGCCCTCGACTCATCTCCACATGGTGGATCTCTGACCACCGTTGAGTCTGAGAGAGAGAATTCGTTTTGACTGAATAGTGCAGCCTGTTTTCACTGATGTCATTGTTTGTTGTACAGATAAAAACGGTTCAGAGTCTGATATTGGGGCTGCATGTGGACAGGAGGTCTGCCCATCCTGCATATTCAGGCGCATTCACTTCCACTACTCTCTGCCTGGCATGAGTCAGTATTCCCTTTTTAATCAGCAGCAGCATCACATTTGTTGCGTTATCACATTCTAGCTAATCTGATGTGATACACCTCTCTGCCTGTTTGTTGAATTTTTTTTTTAACCAAAATGACTTTCTAGATAACAAAAATCTCAAAACACTGCTTTCCGGAGAAGATAAAGCAGAGTGTTTTCTCAATATAGGAGTGGCCAGTGCTTCTGATATGTAAAACTGAGCCCAGACATCCACATCAAGAAAATAATAATTTATAGCAAACGGTTATTCATAACGAACCACCAACCTGTGATTAATTACCGTCTCCACGTCTTGAGCTTCAGCCACCTGCCAGTGCCACCATACATCATTCTCCAGGCTGGTCTCATCCAGCATTAGTAGCTATAGTGTTGGAAAACAGAAGCTCAGACTGGGCCATTTGATGAAGTCTAAACTACTGCTCCAAATCTTCGTCTATTCTGTAATTAGTAACTATTGAGGTTTGAAGAAATCATTGAAAACGGTCAGGGTCTGATGAAATAGAGTTTATTCCTTAAGCAAAGAATCCAACTCGAGGTATCTCCTGAGACAACTGAATATTCTGTCTTTTATTGCCCCTCCTTTTCATTTTAAACTCTTTGCCCATTCCCTTGGTTATAATAGTGTCTTCATCTCCTTCCCAGTTGTACATTGAATCACACAGGTTATATGTTAATACTTCCCAGTTATATATTGAATCACACAGGTTGTACATTGAATCACACAGGTTATATGTTAATACTTCCCAGTTGTACATTGAATCGCACAGGTTATATGTTAATACTTTCCAGTTGTACATTGAATCACACAGGCTATATGTTAATACTTCCCAGTTGTACATTGAATCACACAGGTTATATGTTAATACTTCCCAGTTGTACATTGAATCACACAGGTTATATGTTAATACTTCCTAGTTTTACATTGAATCACACAGGTTATATATTAATACTTCCTAGTTGTACATTGAATCACACAGGTTATATATTAACACGAAGATCACACTTTATCAACTCCGATTCTGATATTCTGATTCTTTGAATGAGTGCTTAAACATTGAATACATTTGATAGCGCTGGCTTAATTAATCCAACTCCAAAAATAGCTATAAAAAAAATGCAGCGTAATTTGTAGATATCCCAAGAAATTATTTTTGTATATTATCTACGTAATCATGACCGAGGAAGTATAAAGGGCATTACAAGGCAGAAACGAGTGGAGCTGGTTCGGTTCTACAACAAAAAACTGTTATTTGTTGTTATTTGCCTAGTAGTTTAGTTGCCTAAACCTAACTAAGATTTTTCCTGTGAAAACAGAAGTTGATTTTGAAAAGACTGCATGCACTTAACGAGCAGAAACTGACACCAGTTGCCTTCTTTTGTAGGAAAACGCATGCAAAATGAGGAATAATTTAAAGATATCATACTATCCAAACTGTTGCAGAGGATAAGTTGCATTCTATCATGTGTGTCAAACAAATGAACAAAGAAACTAAACAACAAATGAGCATCTGATTTGATTGGATAACAAGCATTTTAGAGGACTGCTGACTTTTTAATTGGATTCCATGTGGCCCTCTCTGTACAATCTAGAGCTTCTGGAACTCCCACACACACACCCACACACACACACACACACACACACACACACACACACACACACACACACACACACACACACACACACACACACACACACACACACACACACACACACACACACACACACAGGGCAGCAAAGCCCAGACTCTGTCTTCGTCATTAAAAATAACACAGTAAAGCCTTGCTGGACATAACAGTGGGTATCAAAGTCTTGCCTTCTGTCCCACTTCTTTCCTCACAGGTTTGCTTCCTACTCCCTTCAGGGACTCTTTCTTGTTGCACTGCCTGAGCTTTGTCCAAAAAAATGGCTGCATACAGAGAAGCTGACGAACATATATATATATATATATATATATATATATATATATATATATATATATATATATATATATATATATATATATAAAACACAATTATATAACTGTATCTTGGTTTTGATAAAAATGTATTTCATTTATAGTTTATTTTTAATCTAAACCTCTGATCCTTCTTCTTCTTTTCATTTAATAATAATGAGGATTATCAGACATTTCTTTACACATGATTCCACTCAAATACACTAAAATTCTACTCCCCTCCTCTATTTAACTGTCTGTATCTTTATTTTTATACCCCTCTCAGTCACATACTCATTACATGCAAGCCAGAAGAAAAAGTAGCAGTACTTAATGCAACAGTCCTCAGTGCTATTTGGGCAATAAAACTCTTTCTTTTTTTTTGCTGTCTGGCTTCCAGATAGTCTCTCACTTTGTATGTGTGTGTGTGTGTGTAGGAGTGTGTGTGATTGTCGGCAGGAAAGGGAGATTGGGATTGAACTCCAAATTGAGTGTGTGTTATGTTCACTCTGGTGGAATGAAGTCTGTAGAGAGTGGCAGATTTCAGTCACTTGACAGCTCTTGTCTATTCCTAGAAGAATAAAAAAAGAACTGTGTCATGTGCTGTATTTCTTTCCATCTGTGTTCTCCAAGATGCAGTCTGGGAATAACATATAGCCATCAGAAACATATACCACCATGAATCTATCGTGCTCTCTGTCATCCTCCATAATTTTTTGCTGCAGCTGCTGTCTTTTCTGCACTGAAGACACTGAATATATATCCTTTAACATAGACCCAGTGACCTTGTAATTACTAACAGGATAACAAGAGCAACATGTTTTAAAAAATATCTTTCAAGGTTATCAATATCCTCAAAGCACATTTTCATCTGAAGAGAATTTGTTTGCCCTGCAAAACCAAATATATTTCATTATTGTAAAGAGGCCTAAGAAAAGAACACTAAAGCCTGAGAGATCAAAGAGGGAAAAGGTTTTTATTAATACGCCTCCCTGCTGAGTGGTACAAAGCAAACATAACCATCTGTCTGAAATGCATTTCAATATATATTGAATATTATACAAATACATTGAGAATTTCTTGTATATTAAACATATATATTTATAACATGTAGTGTTAAAGCGCTTTGAGTGGTCGGAGGACTAGAAAAGCGCTATAAAAGTACAGCCCTGAGATGGTCCCACCTGTCACTGAAACAACACGATCTAGATTATGCCTAACTTTAAGTCTTATCTTAATTTAAACGGTAGTGTAATATAAAAGTTCACCCACACGCAGTTATGATGTAAAGAGAAATTAGCTATAGTTATCAAAACATTCTTTACATAATAGGCTTCTTATGCTTTTTATGTCCTCCTTACAGTATGATGGATATGGTAATGTTAACCATCTGGTAAGGTGAATAACTTACATGTATCATCATTCTGAATGTAATCAGAAGAAATTCTAAGCCGTTTTGTAGAAGGTTTAAAGGAGCAGTGTAGGATTTAGTTGCAGATTGCATCCAACTGATTGGCCCTCCACTCACCCCTCCCTTTCCAAATGTGTCTGAAAACTCCAATGTGCTTCAGGTAACGTAAAAATATAAAAGGCTTTTGACAGGCTTGAGACAGTCTTTTTTCAGGATGTCTATGACAGCGCTGTTGCCTACTAGATTGCTATGGTCTTTTTGAACCATATTGCCCAAAGAATGACAGCTATGAGTACAGGATACCTTTCAGTGATCGTTGAAGAAGGGGTGAGGGATGAGAATTTGGGCGGTCTAAGGCTGATGTAGCAGTTGTGTACTCTCTCTTGAGTTTTGTTATTGATTCAGGCACACTTGATCTCACAGCCCGACTCGTGGCAACAAGCCCTGGGAGTTGCCAAAGCAAAGAAACAATTATTTTAGCTAAAGATTCGTTAGTAAGTAACTCCACTGAAATGTATTACTAAGCTAGCAAGTGAGAGATAATTTGGGGAATTTAACAAATTACCACAAATTATCACTTTGAAACATTTGCTATAGAAATAGGAAATTGTCTTTAGCATATAATTGGCCAAAAATATAATTCTACTAACAAAAAAATGAACTTATTTAGATATTATAACGGAGCTTGTTACAGATCAACCTACGACAGAGACATCGTAAAGTTGATTGGTAAAAGAATGGAATCATTGACTCTGCTACACTGAGAACCACTTGCCGCCGCAGAAGCCGCAGAATCTGATGGAGGGGGCTGCCTCTGTGAATAGCTGTCTGTCTTCTGGCTTGGTGATATGGTCCTCATGAAAGAAGGAGATGCCATTCCAAGAGGAGAGGAATTTGTGCCACAGTTTTAGCTCCATTTGCATGCTTTGTCGAATGTGATGTCGTGGATATTTGGAACGGAGGCGTGAACTGCAGGTGTGACGAGAAGGATTGACCTTCCCGGAAAATGCAGATGGCGTAGTTTCGTTGGCCTAGCAGCGAAAAGGTTTCATGTTTGCTGCATTTTGAGCAGCAGGTGGAAATTTGAGATAATTATTAAGATCCGATGGATTTTGTTGGTAGGTGGGGATGCTTGGAGCGAGACAAAGTCGGGATGCTAAGGATTTTGAAGGTAGTGCTAGGACCTGGGTTTCTATTATTATTATTTTTGGTTTTAATTTTTTATATACATTCTATCATTATCATTATTGTTATTTTTTTAAAAAAAAAGGAGGAACGTGGAGTTCCTGTAATGCAGTAGTTGGAGTGTGTAGGCTGTGTGCTGGGGTTGAGGAAGGTAGCATGACAATGAGGACACTGAAGGTAGCATGACAATGAGGACACCAACACCAGTAGTCAGGGTGGATGGGAAGGACTTTGGAGGCCGATGACGTCTATCTTAGGTGATCAGGCTCCTTGACATGCGAGGCAGATGAAGGATGTAGGGGGAACGATTGTGTTCACCGCATGGAGTAGTGATAATGGAACTACTTGGACTTCCTTGGCCAGTAGTTTAACGACTGTGTCAGGATCTGAGATGGCTAATTGCAAGATTTTATTTTATTTTATTGATTGAACTGCTACACGCGACCAGCGGCTTCTGATGCGTAACAAGTATAACATGAAATGTATAACAGCTGCCGCCGAAACCGGATGGATTAATTAATTGAGCAAATTCGTCTGCAAGATAGTGTTACCTGAGCATGTGACACTGGGGATGGTCGGGTTGATGCGACTGGGTGTGCTCGAGGTAATGCTGTGAAAGGAAGGAAGGTCCAGTTTACCTATGCTAAAGTACCTAAGAAAGGAATCATTGAAGAACCTTTCCTTAGCATTAAGATAATTCAAACAGCTCTTAGGAGCCACTTGGATACTTCAGTGTCATTTCACTCAGAAAGGAACTCAACTGCGGAACCCAGACTCAAAACACAGACACAAAAGGTTTAACATGGACTCCAGGATAGCCAGCAAATTCTACAGGTGCACTGTTGAGAGAGCATCCTGATCCGCTGCATCCCTGCCTCAACCGTAAGGCTCAGCAGAGGGTGGTGAAAACTGCTCAGTATATCACCAGGATAGAGCTGCCATCCATGGAGGACCCCAGCGGTTTATCAGAGACCAAGCCATTTCATTTTTAACTTGTGGGATTTGTTTTCCTTTTAGGACATTTTTAATGAGCAGTGTTGGTTGGAGCCTGAGCCTTTAGATTTCAATTGTCAATGACTGCTTCTATATATTTGTTGTGCATATAATAAATACAGATCTTGAACTTGTATAATACCTGCCCAGCCCCAAACCACAGACAAACAAAGTCAGCAATTATGGGGCCGCTGCGGCTCGTCCCGCAACCACAAGGTGGGTGGTTCAAACCCTGTCCTCTACAGTCAACATGCCGAGGTGTCCTTGAGCGAGACACCTAACCCCAAGTTGCTCCCCGGGCACGTCCTAGCAGCCCAATGCTCATAAGAGATTGGTTAAATGCAGAGGGGAAATTTTTTTTTGTATGTACATGACCAAGAATGCTGATATTTTATTTAAGTGGCAAAGATTGTCCTCAGCCAGTTAATTTCAGAAGAGCTAAAAGGACAGGAAATGTTTGACCAGGTAGTCATGATGCTTGGTGCTCAAAGAGTTAAAGCTGATGGACAATATTTTCACTTATGTTGAATTTTGAATGTGAAGATGTTGGCCATATTATCTGTCCAGAGAATTGTTTTGTTGCTGCTGTTTATGTTTTTTTTCACGTGTTTGTTGTGTTGAAAATGTGCGACAACATAATTTTGCTGTGCATCCCTGTGTTGCATGATGACAATAAATTATCTTTGAATCATTTAAATAATGGTAAATGGACTGTACTTGTATAGCGCTTTTCTAGTCTTCCGACCACTCAAAGCACTTTTACATTACTAATCAATCACCCATGCACACCCATTCATACACTGTTGACAGGGGGCTACCATGCAAGGTGCCACCTGCCCATCAGGATCTATCTAATAATTCACACCCATTCATACACCGATGGCACAGCCTTCGGGAGCAACTCAGGGTTAAGTGTCTTGCCCAAGGACACATCGACATGGACAGCCAGAGCCAGGGATCGAACCGCCGATCCTCTGATTGGAGGACGACCCTGCTCTCCACTGAGCCACAATGGCTGCTTTATCCATGGAATCAAATGCAAACAATGCAGCTACCTAAAAAAATGAGGAGCATATGTTGTTACTAATGTCTGCAAGAAGAAATTAGGTTTCCAGACAATCCAGATAAGCACTTTCCATAAGAAGTAAGGCTTGTCCATTAGTTGTTCATGTTTGGGAGAGATGTTGTTCCGACCCTATCTCTATCAACTCCCTCATCAGTGCTGATGGAGGATGAATGGAACAGAGGGAGAGAGGTGAATGACGATGAAGGTGAGAAGGAGCAGGGAGGAGGAGAAAAAGGCTGATAAAGTGTTTTGGTGTGTAGCTGAAAGAACAGGCTCGCATTTATTGAGACAGACAGACATGGACAGATGGACCGACAATTACTTCCCATCAGACCCTGGGGAAGTAAAGATATATGATACGGACTCTCCTCTGTCCCTATTTTTGTCCTTTCTAGCTCAATTCATGAAATGAATAAAAGTCTATTTCGTCTCCAATGAGATGCAACGGGATGTTGTACAGCAAAGAGAGATGGTGCAAATAAGAGTGGAAAAACCAAAACCTTGAAAAATCATTCTACTGAAGACGGCCAATTATGATGGATTACCCCTTTGCTAAATCCCTCCCCTTAAACCCAGATTAGCCAATAATAGTGCAGCATTGGCTTGGATGACATATCATGAAAATCCATTTGGTCAGGCTCATAGATTATATAAGAAGTGGACGTAGTCGTAGTGACGACACCAATTGGTTTATGGATTGCTGTTTTGAAGCCTTGAGACCGGTGAGTTCACCATCGCAATCTCGGATTACACCGAAGGCTTCTCTTGATGAACACATGGCAGGTAACCTAGCATGCTATAATAGACATTAATTAATTAATACATTTTCCGTAACCGCTTATCCTGTTACGGGTCGCAGGGGGGCTGGAACCGATCCCAGTTGTCATTGGGTGAAGGCAGGGTTCACCTGGACAGGTCTCCAGACTATCACAGGGCTGACACATAGAGACGGACAACCATTCACGCTCACATCCACACCTATGGGCAATTTAGAGTCTTCAATTAACCTAAACTGCATGTCTTTGGACTGTGGGAGGAAGCCGGCAAACCCGGAGGAACCCACACTAACACGGGGAGAACATGCAAACTCTACACAGAAGACCGTCTAGCCCGGGAATTGAACCCGGCCCTCTTGCTGTGAGGCAACAGTGCTATCCAGATGTGTAGTTCACGGTGATTTAATTTACAAAAAGTCCAAACAAAAACTTACATGAGGAGAAACGGAACCAGGAACATCCAAGGAAACATAGACAAGGCGGGAACATAGACAAGGCATGAACAAGGCAGGGACATAACAGGCATAACAGACGAACCAAGCGACTCAGGGGGTCGGGCCCGACCAGGCTGACGGAATGGCTCAGGGGGTCGGGGATGGCCAGGCTGACGGCTCCTCTCTGGAGGTCGGGCACAGGGACGGCCAGGCTGACGGCTCCTCTCTGGAGGTTGGGCACGGGGAAGACCAGGCTGACGGATCCTCTCTGGAGGTCGCGGTTAAAAAATATATTAATGGGTGAAAATTGACCAAACCACCTGGTGAAGTTACATCCCCGGCCTAAAGAACCTTAGATAAGAAAAATTAGTTAGACACATTTTCAAAATATACTAAAGATTTTATTGAAATATCAATAAAGGCAAGGACTGGAGCTGCTGTGGAGGAAAGGATTTCAGCAGCAAAATGAAAATTACGGAGAACAATACTGGCAATAAAAATCATTACTACAATCTTAACTAAAAAGGCCTTGATTAAACCTCAAACCATGACACAACCCTTATTCTGACTCATATCCCAGTGCTTTTACATGCATGCATAAGGTGTAGGAACATCTCTAGTCTCCCAACAATGGCATTCTGCTTCACTGAAAGAAAAATGAACTAAAAACAATAAAGAATGAAAAACAACCTAACCCAGTTGGTACAACAATATAACTCAAAATAAAAACAATAAGGAGCTAAACAGAAGCACAAGAGCAGTTGCAAAACAGTTAGGTGAACCTACAAATACACATGGAATCCCTGAAGGTAGTCACGACAACATGGGCTTCCAACACAATATGATCAGCCAACATTTCAGACCAGAGCTAGAACAGAAGGCAGTCAACTAAGTATGCAGTGTAAAAAGGCTGCCATTTTAAGTGATCACTTCATGTACAAAATCCACGTTGTTTTAACAACTATAGACCCATATCTATTCTGCCATGTTTTTCAAAAATAGTAGAAAAAAATTATTGACAAAAGGATTTTGTTTCATGTAGATTCTAATTCAATTCTTTACAAACACCAGTATGGTTTCCAGAAAAATCATTCCACTTATATGGCTTTACTTCACATAAAGTTATCTCTGCACTTGATAATGAATTTACTTGCAGTATTTTCATAGAAATTTCAAAAGCCTTTGATACAGTAAATCATATATTTCTATATATACATCAATATTTTAATGGAAAAGTTGTATAGATATGGTTTCAATACATTACATTACATACAAATGGTTAAAAAAATATGTGTCCAACAGAAGACAGTTTGTTTGTGTTAAGGGTTGCTATTCCAACCAAGCCAGACTAATATGTGGGGTTCCACGGGGGTCCATTCTTGGACCATTATTGTTACTCATCTATATTAATGATTTGCCTAATGTCTCAAAAAGCCTTTCTCCGATAATGTTTGCAGATGACATAACCCTAGTTCTCTCTCATTCAAATTTAAACTCACTAATTATGGAAGCTAAGGCTGGTTTAATTGCCTATGCTACATGGTTCTAACTTTATTATTTCCAGTGGCAAAAAATCGTACTCTAAGGATTTATCTAAAATTAAAATTGAGTCTGTTGAGATCTACAACATTTCTGGGAATTATTGTTGATGAGAGTCTGAGTTGGAGGGAACATATTGACTGGGTTAGTAGGAAAATAAATAAATCTACGGGAATAATAAGGAGGGTTAGCCATCTTGTCACTGCAAACTGTCTCCTTATTATTTATTAAAGTATGATTTATCCATATCTTTCATACTGTAATGTAGTGTGGGCTAGTACTTTTCCTACAACTTTGCCGAAAATGTTGGTCCTCCAGAAACATTTTGTTAAGATTGCAACCCGATCAGAGTCACACATCTCATCTGCTCCTCTATTTCAGAAACTTCAGATTCTTACTATTTATATCAATATCTTTCAAATTTGTTTTTTTATTTATAAGATTCTTTTAGGTGAAGGAAATATTCCTGAACATTTCAAGACCTTCTTTAAAGCAAATTCACAGGTTCATTCTTACTCAACTCGTCAATCTTCAGATCTTCATCGTCCTAAATTATTTACTTGTAGAGGTCAATTTTTGATAAGATTTAGGGGAACCAAATTATGGAATTGCTTTTCACACAAAAATGTTCATCTATAAAATGTTTCAAAAGATGCTTAAAAGACAATCTTACCCCTGTTTTTTAATTACTTTCCTTATGTATTATTGTGTATTATATGTATTCCTTGTTTCAGTTTGTATTTTTAATCTGTAGTTGTTGCATTCATAGGGAATTGTAGCATTACTTAATGCAGGGGTACAAACTCAAAATCAAACCCGGCTTATTCTCACACGCACACAAATACACACATATGAACGCACAAACACACACACACACGTTATATGTTGTTTATAAGACTACTAATAATAACAGTAGCAGTGGATATAGTAGAAATTATAATAAAAGCAGTAATTGTAACGGTAATAGTAATGTGACCAGTAATAATAATAATAATAAAGTACAAAGACTCCGGAGAAGAGGCAAAGCTAGTAATGTGCATAAATCGGACATGAATTCATAAAGATGGAGAGAGAGAAGAGGACAGAGCCCTTACCATACACTTTAGACCTGAGCCAGCTAACTATAAGCGCTATCAAAAAGGAAGGTCTTAAGCCTACTCTTAAAAGTGGTGAGTATGTTTGCCCCCCCGGAATGAAACTGGAAGGTGGTTCCACAGAAGAGGAGGATAACTGAAGGCTCTGGCTCCCATTCTAGTTTTTGAGACTCTAGGCGCAGCTCTTTAGTGGGGTTATATGGTGCTATAAGCTCCTCTTTAAGGATTTTAAATTATATTATTGATTTAACAGGGAGCCAGTGCAGAGAAGCTAATACAGTAGTAATATGATCTCTTTTCTTAGTTTTTGTTAGTACACATACTGCAGTATTCTGGATCAACTGTAGAGATTTAAGAGACTTATTAGAGCAGCCTGATAATAAGGAATTGCAGTAATCTAGTCTAGAGGTAACAAATGCATGAACTAGTTTTTCTGCATCGCTTTGAGACAGGATTTGCCTGATTTTTTAAATGTTACGTAGGTGAAAAAAGGCAGCCCTTAAAATGTGTTTTTATGTGGAAGTTAAAAGACAGATCCTAATCAAAGATAACTCCAAGGTTCTTTACGGTAATGCTGGATGCCAGGGCAATGCCTTCCATTCGAATTATATCATTAGATAATTGATATCTAACGTGTTCTGGGCCTAGTAGAATAACTTCAAGTGACGCTTCAAAGAAAACAAAGTCTCATCTCTTTAAAAACATATTTCCCTGCTTTTTCTCTCCTTGCATAGTTTCCCTGAGTGTCTCCATGAATCCCTGGTTGGATATGGATGTTCTTAAGAGACCTGGGATGTACCCCAGGTATTTATACCCTTCACACTTTAATTAACACCCAAATACACCAAACAAAAAATTGTAACTACTGATAAATGGACTTGAGGTTACTTTTCATCATTCACACATTCATACACTGATTGTAGGTGAAACCATACAAGGTGCCACCTGCTCATCAGGACCCTAAAATGTATTCCCATTAATTACATGTTACATGCCGTCACCATGTGAACCACATTCACCTACACACATGTTGTTTTTTTGCATCAGCAGCCATTGTGCCTTTTATGCTCCAGGTCGATCCGGCAGTAGTTGAATTAAAAGTTTCACTGTAATGGCCCTGGGGAAGAATAGTGCGGTTTATTTGCAAAAGAGCACTGTAATCACAAATATTGATTATCTGATGACCTGCATATGTAAGTATCAAAGATGGAAATAGACTTGATAGCAAAAGGGTATCTCTCTCTCTCCATTAACAACTGATAGAGCCCAGTGACGCAACGACCTAAAAACACACTTAACACATCCTTATCCTAACACTGTGCACAGAATGTATATTTCCAAGTCTTGTATATTCTATCTTTGTCTTTTCACCCCTCCCAACACATTTCAATACGACCACACACACATCAATTTGTAACAACTCAAGGGTATTATTTGCCAGTTTACATCCGCAAACACTCAATCTGCTCGACCGGTGGCATTTACTGTATCTCTTTCATGCATCATTTCCCTTATTATTTCATCTTACCCTTTAAGCTGCCGCTACCCTCATCCACATTTCTACTTGCATGGGATTATTCATTGTTAAATGATGTGACATAAAAGGCTCAAAGGCAGAATAATATGCATGACCCAGATAACCTCTTCCATAAAATGCGGGAGAAAATAAGTTATGTGATTACAAGGCAATTAGACACCAATCAGTGAGCTGGGTTGCTGCCTAAAGTGGCAGTCAATGTGTGTGCCTCTGTGTGCTGTCCACTTGTGTGTGCCAGATGGCATGATATTTGGCTGCTGCCCACATGACTGACGTCTGTGAGATTTTATAGGCTGTTAAACACACACACACACACACACACACACACACACACACACACACACACACACACACACACACACACACACACACACACACACACACACACACACACACACACACACACACACACAGGGAGAGACAAATCCTGGTACACTCCTTCCCTGAGGGCTAATGTGTTGAACTTCTGAACCCAGCAAGAGAATATTTGCACATACACCCAGAAAAATAGGGTTAGGGTTACATTATGACTCAAAATACTTGATGATTAAATTAAGCAAATCTAAAGTCCCGGTCACGTAATTATGCCCCTTAGCTATTACCTTGCAAGGCAGCTGGATTCTTGTAATATCACATGATCACACGAGAA
Organism: Anoplopoma fimbria; assembly: GCF_027596085.1. Taxonomy (NCBI): domain Eukaryota; kingdom Metazoa; phylum Chordata; class Actinopteri; order Perciformes; family Anoplopomatidae; genus Anoplopoma; species Anoplopoma fimbria. Next base: position 16,675,787 of record NC_072467.1, read on the forward strand.
TCCAACTTCTCAGGCTTCAAGTAGCGCATCCGTGTGAGAACCACAGAGGGTCAGACCAGTCAGCGTCCTGTTAGGAGCTACTGGCAGCTACGGGCGTGGTTTAGGCGTGTGTGACAAAACGGAGAGGAGATTGTTCGATCAAAACAACAATGGCAACTCAAGAGTTTAGCATAGCTGCAATACCATCAGTTAAATCAGAACTGTGGAGTATTTCTTCATTGAAAGAATCGCTCTTCTCCTGACTGGCTTTGGAGTTTTTTTTCTTGCAACTTTATAATCTCAGACCAAATCTGACCGTATTCTGGTATATTTAACACATATACTTTTGGAAATACCGAGTTATTTTAACCTACAATGTCCCTGATACAGAGTCGTACACTGATGACACAGCCATCGGGAGCAATTTATAGTTCAGTATCTTGCCCAACCACATTTCAACATGTTAAATGCATAGGCCGGAGATCAAACCACCGATCTTCTGGTGCTATACACATGCAGAGTAGAGCATCCATGTCTTCAAGCAAAGGCACACAGCCAGTGGCTTCTAGAACACAAGGAAGGTTAAATGCCTGTCAACTATTTCAGGCCTCAGAGAGTCTTTTAGCACTCAGAAAGTGCAGTCGTATGCACCTGTTTAATCCAGAAATTATTGATTACTCGAAATCTGCCCTCAGGTTAAGTGCTGCTTTATTCAAAACCCATTACATGACACTGTATCGTCAAACATCTTGGCTTTTCTTTGGCCCAGTACAGTCCAGATTAGTTAAAGACAACCATCAGACCTCCCTCTGACTTTTCCACCTGTCTATAAGCAATGTGGTCACACTATCTTGATTCACTCAGAAAGATTGTAAGAATTCAATGAGCACAAATAAAAAGAGAGAATTAAGAGTTTCACTCTCCATATCTTTTCATGGACGGTTTTGTGTAAAACCTGCTGTCCTGAAATGGAGGGATTTTTTTCTAAAACACAGCGATGGGAAATCAAGCTCTCAACAGATATAGCAATGTCTTCGACCGTGGCATACGACACTTGTTTACAACAAATACACTCGAGCTGTGTTGACATCTCCCCCGGGTACACCACCAGTCGCTGTACTGTCGGGCTTTCAGTACTGAAAATACTGTCTCTTCTGACAGCATTTCAGCAGTGATGAATGGTACACTTCAAGGGCACCTGTAGACACACAAAGCAGACAGATTTAATAGAAAAGAACAGGCTTTTCATCTGTTAAAGAGGCAAATCTTTTTCAGGTCTCTCATCAAACGTTTGTCAAGGACAGCAGCAGAAAAGGGTTTAGAAGGCTGGAGAATCTTTCCGGACCCGTTTCTCTGCCGTCTATCTTACTCCAACCTAATATGTATGACACATAGACTGTATATCAGAAGTGGATCATTTGTTTGTGGACTGCCGTTTTAAAGCTTTGAGTCACTACTTGGATCATGTAGTGATCCAAGATGGCGACCTTTAGACTGCTGATTAGTGACATAGAGATGCCGTATACGGATCTGGTAGCGGTTGTGGTCTATCAATCACTAGGTAGCCCCGCCTTAAAGCATACCCTGCTTTATGGTCTATTTGACTCTTAATGGACCATAATTGGTCCATTAATAACTGTATTGAAGACTTGAAACTGCAGATTGAGACCATAAACTCATGTTTACAATTTTTACTGAGGGAATAAATCAAGAGAGAAGTAGAGTCATTTTCTCATAGACTTCTATACAACTATAAGTGTCGCCCCCTGAAGGCCAGTAGAGAGAATGCATGTTTAAGACACTTCTGCATTTGCTTCACTCTTCAGAACCGGTGGTTGCCGCATGGTACGACACAGATGTGGTGAAGAAGTAAAGTCCAGTTTTAGAATAATCTTAGTGACATGGTATGCGCAAGCAACAAAGGTTAAGACAAAATACCATGCTGTGGCAGATTTTGAACAAAGTGTTAATAGCACAAATGTTGCCTCGTGTAGGGAGAATTTGTCACTAAATGTTGTTGGTATAACAGAAACAGGATGAAGTTATATCATGTACTGAGGAGGTCTGTGTCTAATTGAAGGCGGAAGACACAGTATCTCCCTAACTTCACAGCAGTTTTATTTTTGCACACAACTTCTCAAACTCTGGTTCAGTATAAACGACACATTGATGTGGATGCAGACTGCAATACATAAACCGATCATTTGATATTCGTTTCCCGCTATTATTCACACAACTGCTGAATGTTGAACAGAACTCCTAGCAGCCTGCTGAATATTATATATATATATAGATATATATATTATATCTTCACAGAACACATGCTAGTAGAGCCTGAACCATCCTCAAATTTAAAAGCAATGAATTAGTCAAAGTTAGAATGTTCCATCTACTTTTTCAACATCCATCCATCGTTTCATCATCTTCCGCTTATCCGGGGCCAGGTCGCGGGGGCAGCAAGCTAATGAGGGTCCTCTGGACATATTTCTCCCAAGCAAAACTTTCCAGCTCCTCCTGGGGGACCCCGAGGCGTTCCCAGGCCAGGATATGTAATCCCTCCAGCGTGTTCAAGGTCTAGCCCGGGGCTTCTTACCAATTGGACGTGCCTGGAAAACCTCTAAAGGGAGGCGTCTAGGGGTCATCCTGATCAGATGCCCAAACCACCTCAGCTGGCCCCTTTTTCGACACGAAGGAACACAGAGCTCCCTCCGGATGTCTGAGCTCCTCACCCTATCTCTAAGGCTGAGCTCAGCCACCACACAAAGGAAGCTCATTTCGGCCGCTTGTATCCACGATCTCATTCTTTCGGTCACTACCCAAAGCTCATGACCATAGGTGAGGGTCGAAACGTATATGGACTGGTAAAACGGTCCGGTACAGCGCCACTCATTTCTGTTGTCTCTGCTAATTGCTGTTAAACAAACATATGTTGGATGTTGTGGTACAAATTGTTACAATGTTCAATTTTCAATTCAATTCAGTTTATTTTGTATAGCCCAGAATCACAAATTACAAATTTGCCTCAGAGGGCTTTACAATCCGTGCACATGCGACATCCTCTGTCCTTCCCTCACATCGGCACAGGAAAAACTCCCCCACAATGTTGAAGTAAAACTTTGGAAACATGTTGCCTGTTACTTGTTACACTTGTTTTGTGGCAGAAGTGTGGCCAAACCATATTTTTGCTGTGCTGTTATCCAATTACTTTTTTCAGTTAGCACTAAAACACAATCACATTTAAAATGCATTAATTAAGTTTAAATGTAACCAACATTTTGGGTAATATTATTTGGTATAAGTGAAGCCAAGGATATGTGTCAATCTCCGTCAAATCCACCGATGAGGTAGGGTCCAAATGATCCTGAATTTCAGGCAATTTATAGACAATTTATCTGCCTTAAATTTTGAAATGCCCAAATACAGCATTTTGTTCAGATTAAAGGTAGGATTGGATAACCAAATCCAAATTTAAATGTTCATTATCAGGATTCTTTAGATCTGCTTTGAAATACACAATTTTCACGGGAGAGTTCAATCCAATCCAACTAAAATAATCCGGTGGTATCATTTTGAAATACCAGCCCCTCACAATCAAGACAGAATACATTGAAACAAAGGAACAACACTGCTCCTGTAGAGCCGGGTAGGTCTTTATTAACTTAAGCTAAAGTAGGATGTGTAAACATTCAGTATACCTTCAGTAGCCAGCTGAGCATAGACGGGCTAATGTTAGCTAACGTGCTCTACTAATGTTCTACAGGTTTTTCCGTAGAAACGTAACAGAAACATACATCTTCTTCGGACTTCTCAGAGTAACGACTATCCCACAACATTAATCATGACCAACTCCAAATCCACCAAACCAGCCTGAAAATGAAGAAAATTTGAAACGATGAGTCCGTGGAGCACATCCGTATAGTTTTCTGACCCTGGTCGTAGCTGGCCGATGCTATGGTATGATTGGCCAGTCTGTGTTTGGGGAAAAGTATTTATCCTCAGGCTAGCCTGCTGTATTTGCATTATTTACTTCTCCTTGACTATGAACACTAATGTCGTCCACTGCCCAGTCACGTTTTTATTTGCATGGACTTTGTAGCTCAGTATGTGTCCTTTCCTCTCTTCCTCTATTTTCCACAACTGCTCGCCAAATGTGCCATATTTGTTGGCAGATTGATAGATAGCTTCTCCCTCCTTTGTGTTCGCTTCACTTGGTGAATCATTCATCAATCCAACTGCCTCCACCTCTGTTTTCCTCCGGCAGCAGGTATCCAGCCTCAGCAGGGCGCAGGCGAGGCTGCCTTTCTGCAGATACAATGATACCCATGTATAATTTATGGAGGAAGGGTGCATAGTGGCAGTTACATGCAACACTGGCTCCCGTTATCTGCTCAAAGCCTGGGAGGGGGGCGACACCACTCACACTGTCGCTATGACAGCGAGGTGTTCACTTGACTTAGAAACTCCTGTTTATTCATATTGTCTCTTGGAAACAGGCTGTCTGCACATTTGCTTTAAAATTTCATTTAGAAAACCTCTCACGTAGCAGTGTCTGACAGTCTGCCCCGCCCAGTCCTGGTTCTCTTGTGCCTCCCTTCCCTCCAGTGAACAAGGCAATATGGCCACGGCCTCCAGCCGTGTTTTGCTCACAGTGGGGGCCGTTGCCAGAGCAGGAGCCGCTGCTAACAGGCGTGGCACTTTCCACCTCCTGCCGTTGCTCCGACTGCAGGTCGAAGGCTGCAGTGAAGACGGATCTGGGTAGAAGGGCCCTGCTGGAGTCTTAGTTGAACATGTTTCTGGTGTTTCCTGCATGATTTTGTCCGATTTTGCTCAGAATTCGACCTAGTGCCACAGATGACGATATAAAGATTAAATATATAGAAACAGCCAAATTATCTTGCTGATGGTCTCGCTCACTCGTGTAGGTCATATAAGTTACGAGGTTATTTATTGTCATTGTACAACAGCATTGTGCAAGGAAATGCAGTTAAATTTACTACATGAGAAAAACAAAAGCAAAACATTTTTTATGTGGAGAGAATTAATTAAGCCATGGAAAAACTGATTGAAAGTCTCGTGGTACGACAGCTGATGCTTCTGTACCTCTTTTGCTCTTCTGTAAAAGTGAACAAGAATGTTTCCTTAAGAGCGTTCAAAAAATTGACATAGGGCTTAATTTGGAAGCCACGCTATTTTGGAAAAATAGGGAAAACTTCAAAATGTGATATTTAACAGGCTGTATTATGCTATTTTCCAGATGCATATTTTTATCTCAAGTTGCAGTTACAACATGTTTACATGCGTTAATACTCATGTAGCCGAGACTTATGTTGCGCCTATACTTTATATGGATAATAAAATAATAACACCGGGGCTCCGTAATCCGCGCCAAAATGGACACAACTTTATTCCCCTCAACAAGTCAAGTCAGTCACCCCTTCTCCTTCCTCTCCTTCCGTTTCAACTTTCACAATAAAAGCCCCAGACATATATAAGGGAACACTGTTTCCTGGAACGATCTTGAGGTAATTCAGAACCTTCCCTTAGCAACTAACAAAATAGCTTTCACTCATAATCCGCCTTGTTTTTCTCATCCTGGCTGCCCTGCAGCACCTCTTCTCACCCTCTCTGTGAAACGCTCCGTTGTAGGCTTGCTCCTCCCTCCAGATAGCAAAGTCTGCCCTGATTGGTCAGCTAGCCCACTCTGTTGTGATTGGTCAACGTTTTGCATGCGTCGGAAATGTTACGCCCCTTACAAACAGAATTCAGCCTCGTCTTCCAGAGCTGTTCAAAACACTGTTGAAGCTGTCCACGGCGAAATGCAGCGAACACAACTTAAGTTTTCGTTGTACTGCTCTGGCAAAGTGTTAAAAATAAAATGTAACCACTTTTTCTACAATTCATTTGCCTTCAGAAGTCCAAACAAAGGACATTTCCCCTCACAGAGCAGAGCACAGTGTCTTCTCGACATGACAAGAAGACGCTGTCAGGTCCTCTCTCTATTTTGTTGTTCAAGGGCCAAACTAGCCGGAAGGAGTTTTACGTCACTTCTGTAACATTATGACCTCATAAAGTTACGGAAGTGAACAGAGAATTAATTTGAGCCGTTTCAGGCAGCTCAGGAGCAGTGATTCTGAGGTGGAGGGTAACTCCTTTTAGGTGTGGACTTCAGGTTTTATACTCTACGGACCTTATTATTTACAAAAAATATATAACACACTAAAGAAGGGGGAAAAAGTGGACAAGCATAATAGGGCCACTTTAATCAATCTAATCCTAATCTAAGGGTTGCTACGGAGTTATTCTCAAAGTGTACAGTGATTTATTATTTCATATACACACAAATCAAAGGATCCAGTTCTTTATAAATGAAATATTTGTTAGACAAACTACATAACTAAACTACTTAACATAAAATAAATGACTAAATGAAAAAATAAACTGATTAAAGGGAAATAATAAAGAATAAGGTGAAGAGTACAATGAACCACAAATTATTGAAGAGGATTGCATGTGACCAAATTGAATCAGTGACTCATATCACTGAAATTAAATTTGTTGATTGACGTTTTACCTTAAATTTAGTTCAAGTGATTTAGGCACTGTTCAACAGCTGAGAGTTTGAGAAGCACCAGGGAAGATTGTGAATCACCTTTTCATTAGTTTTAATTTAAATTTAATTTAGAAATTTTGGCCTAAAATATTTATATCTAAGATTATTTTATAATGCGACTAAAATTAGTTTGGCCTAGAAACATAAAACTAATTTACATCTGGGAATGGTATTGTTTCACCTGACGGCTCTGATGGGCAGATTGGAGGTAAAGCTGCCTGGAATGGCGGCTGTTCCTCTGAAGGTCTCTGCATCTGGTTGGATGATTATAGTTTTTTGAATCGCATTCTGCCATCTCTCGCTCAGTGGCAGTTGATTCGACTTTCTCTAATATCTTCAGAACCTGGTCGTCTTCTTCGTTGAGGTTCGGCTTGAACCGTTCTTCCTCGTCTTCATCTCTCTCAGCACGAGGATGAGTCGTCTCTTCATCCCCCTTTGTAGCAGCAGGGGTATTAGGGCATCTAGGCCAGTTTAAGAGTCTGTTGATCAGAATAGTTGCTGGAATTAATCTTCAGCACGTTGGTGCATCGCAGGTCGGAGCTGCATGACACATTAGACGGCACAGGAGGGCCGTAGTTAGACCAGGAGCAGAATACCAGAGAAGAGGCAGAACCAGCAGAGTCACGAGGGAGAAATCTGGTGTGCAGGATTCAAAGTTATTGATCATAGTTGTAGTATTTTAGAAACCAGGTGAAAGAAGGCACTTCTCAGGTTCTTGCATCTCATATCGGCTGGATGTCCTCTCAGCCTGTGGAGAGGTCTCTGCTCACAGGGGCCTTTGAGCCTGCAGACAGATAGAGCTGTGTCTTCTTGTTGCTTTATCTTCTTGAGAAATGGGGCAGTTCTATTGCACCCCTCCCATCTTAACAGCTATCTTGATTAATTTATTTTACCGAATTAATACTAGTTACTTATAAAGTTGTTTTAACTCTTCCATATTTGAACTCGATAATATCTCAGCTGCAGAATGATACCAAATAGTTTGATATAAATCACTGAATAAAACCTGATCAATTACACAATTACAACATAGAAAGACATTGTTATCATGACACAGACAGATATGCATAATAACTTAATGGATAACATTAATCTTAACATTTCAGCACATTAGTGTCCTGTGTGAGAGACAAGAAAAGGGGGAGAAAGAACATTCCTCCGCCCTCTGTTGTCCTGTGCTGTGGATGAGATAAGGTTATGTGGCAGGAAACTAAAATAATTGCAAACAGAGTTAGCCATCATGAAATAAAGTATTCATAACTTTATAAACTCAGAGATAATATAAGATATAGGAACTTACTACGACTATGACTAAAATATCAAGTAAACTTTAAATTGTTTATTACATTATAATGTCTTGGTGGAGGTCCGCTACAATGGACACTGTCATTTTCGGGTGATAAACGTAACTTTTCCTTTGGTTAAGCAGTTGGATTAAATTGTGCTATCAACAGTACGAGGTTGATAGATAGTGACTTACTAAACTTATAGAACCGTATTTCCATCTCTTCACAGAAAATATTGTATAATGCTGATAAATTAAAGTTATCTGCCGCTATGGTTAACAGACGGCATTAACTGTTAATTTACATGCAAAGGATGAATATTGAACTGCATGTTACAGTTATTATGAAATACTGTGAAATACCGTTGTAAATCCACAGTAAATGTACAGCAATGTATTACAGTGTTGGTTTAACTTGTTTTCAAGGTTCAACAGAGTTTTCTTAATGTCGGGGGAAGAGGCTTCAGTGTTAAATTGAGACTGTTTCATAACCAGTTAAAAGTTCTTCACAGTAACTATAATAATCAAGGTAGGGCTTTGGTGAAAGTTCAAGGTAAAAGTTTAACCAAACTTTCCCTGGTTCATTTTATCCCCTGGTTTTATTTTCCTCTGCCCCCTCTTTTCTTCTCTAATGATCTAATTTATTCCCACCCGACTGCAGAGAAAGAGTGTTAGTGGAAGCAGGCTGTCCTTCTGTGGAGGAAGACAATTGATTGTCAACAGGATTTAGTAAGTGTAAATTATTAATGCCAGAGGAGCAGGAAGACGGATGTTTAATGTCCCGAGCACCTACATCAGCCTAAAGGCCAATGCACATCATTTTGTCAACAGCCGCACTGACTATGGTAATACAATGTGCTTTTAAATATATTGAAACTGTTTTATTTGTGAGGAGAATTAAAGAGGAAGGAAAAAGTAAATAAGCCATGGAAAAGATGGAAAAGATGGATGATACAATAACTCAACGACAAAACACAATAATGTGAGTTAAAGCCCCAACATATCACTTTTGGACCATACATTTCAGGTCTGTTGACAAGCATTATTGAAGAGTGAAATAAAAAATCTGCCAATCATAAATCAGGATAAAAGGATGTTTTACTGCCATGTCTGCAAACCTTTCAGATGTACAAAACCAAACCTTAAACAACATGAAGAAACATCACTAGCTCTATTTATTTTCTTGTGCCAGTCTATGTATTGAAAGACCTGTAAATCAACTGGTCAGAGTAAATGTTTTTTCATTTGCTTTACATTTGGGTTGAGTTTGTGCTTTTCAAATACTGCCCATCTAGTCCTCCTCTCAACAAATTCCTAACTCCATGCAGCTTAAACGGGAATTCTGGGACCTTTTAAACATTTTTAACGTGAAAGTTTATTCATGATTCCAGGAGTATTCATGGAAAATAATCTTTGAGTTATGTAAATGTTTTTAAGATTTCCATACTGTAACTAAAAAGCTCGGCTCAGGTGTGGAATGTTACTCATGTATCTTTACTGGAGCATTCCACCAGAACAAAAAAATCACTTTTTGACCTCACAACTTTCGATTTGAATACATGTTTTCCTACATGTTAACCTATACAAAAAAGTGTTGGAATGACCAACCATTCATGAGAAAGGGGCCCTCAAAGGTCACCCATATGGGACCCGACCCCAGCTAAAGACACATTTTGTTTTTTGTCCAAAATTAATCAAAAACCTCCATACACTAAGTAGTCTGCTCTTGCTCAAACAAAAGCGGGCACAATATGAGATCTTCAGGAGATGTAAAGAAGCGCCCTCTACCCTATCACGTATCAAAACAGGAAGATATATTTTTTGGGCAAGTTAAGGCATAAGGACAAAAATTTACCTAATTTGCATATTCACATTATAACATATTTATTTTTATTTTGGCAACAAGACAAAAAGTAATACATACGATTGCTGTCGGGAATATCATAAAAGGCGTTTCTTAGGGGAGTTTTTCCTCTGCCGATATGAGGCTCCTGGGATGGAGGATGTCGCATGTGAACAGATTGTAAAGCTCTCTGAGGTAAATTTCTGATTTTGGGCAATACAAAATAAATTTAATTTAATTTAATTGAGTTCTTTTCTCAGTAACCAACCACAGATCAGGCAAAGAAGGATTGCTTTTCATACTGTTTATTAGACTTGACTATTGTTTTGCTTTTGTTAGAAGCAGCAGAGAGGCTCGAATGCATCATATCAAAGCTTCAAATAAATAAACTAACCTGAATAAGACCTTAACAGGATATTGTTACACCTGGATTACTTCCTGTAGTGTGTGTGGATTACTGAAAAGCATTTAGGGTCTGTTATGTGTCTAAAATGCCACCTCATTTTTGTCTGTTCTATCGTTTATGCCACCCAAATGAGAGTGTTTGTGTAAGCAGTCTGTCCCTCTGTGGAGGAAGCCTCTTGGCTGTCAACAAGATTTAAAACAGACTAACCAAGTGCTTTCTGGTCTGCTACTGTTAAAGCTCTTTTTTATTTAAATTTGCCATTTAATCCGTAACACAGATGAAGCCAACTAATATTGATCTGGGTGGTACATATTGGTTTATTGGGTCTTAATGAACATTTCAGCTGTCCTGCAGCTGATGAAATAACACATTATAGAAACACGGTGACCTGAGATCTGAGATCCTCTCCTGGTGCCTCTGCTCTGCTAGTGTTACTTGCATGTATTCAGAAACAAATCATACAGGTGTCTTTGGCTACTTTGCATATGTTCATTTTCAAACAAAATTACTTATCAGTAATTAGTATTCATTAGCATGAGTATGCTACAGTTATGTTTTTCTGTGATCAAGTGCATGATTTACATATGCTATGTGAGTGTGTGTAACGGTCTTTAAGTAAAGCTTACTATTTACAGTTAAGATGCAAGTGATACTGTGTGTTGGCTTATGCTTTGTGCTATATGCTATGACAGTGTTGGTTCGACATGCCTCCTATGTATAGCTCTCTAGGGCAGTGATGACAGACTCTTTTCACAGAATAGGTTTCTTCAAGTTTTTACATATGGAAAGGAGTCAAACCTTTTGAGTTTTAATGCTTTTGGCAATATATGGACAGTTTCTCTTTGACACATTAGAGAACACGTTTGATAGCAAATGCTGCCTGCCCCAGAAAAGTTCATTTGAATGCATGTTTATGCATCCAAGTGTATAATTTCTAAGTTTATCATCTGGATAAAATATGAATTTGTTCCAAATTTCTGCATGCCCAGACACCCAGCTCCCATTCAGTACTTTTTCATAGACCACGCCTTCTCTCCACTCTGCCTGCTAGCCACTCCCACCTCAGTCAACTCTTTCACCTGCTCACTCACTCATTGCCGGATTGTTTTTTGCCACCTATGCTTGCTCACCTTAGACTCTCCAGCACTTTGTTCCAAACTGATTTCCTGTTGCCGACCCTGCCTGCTTATGACCTACTTGTCTAGTCTGATTCCAGGTAAACACCCTAGCCTTCTGTCTCCACCTGGAGATCTGGTTTCTGTTTTCCTGTGGCTGCTTGATGTTTCCATCCTATGACGCTACAGTGTGAGTGTTACCATTAACTTACCTGTGGTGCCCAACTTGCTCTCCAGATGCTAAACAGCAGCACACAGCCCATGTCGTAGGATGGGTTAAATGCAGAGGTCTGTTATGTTATGTTAATGGCCAATTTAAATAAAAATTTTGTTTTGTTATTATTTTTTATTAGAATACTGCAGAAGGGCGTTTTTCTTAGCTCCAGGAGCATGGGGACATATTTTGGTTGTTGTGTAACATTCCATGTTCCAAGAATATTATAATTAATAATATAATTTTCAGCTTTATTGGTCATGTACATACATATACAAGAAATGTACCTTCTGCCTTTAACCCATCCATGAGGAGCAGTGGGCTACTAAGAAGCGCCCGGGGAGCCACTTGGGGTTAGGTGTCCTGCTCAAGTAAACCATGGCATGTGGACTATAAAGGCCAGGGTTTGAACCGCGTACCTTGCGATTGCAGGGCGAGCCCTCTACTGTGGGGTACGGTTCCAGTTGTAGCCCGTAATGAAGGGCTTTACGCATTGCTTGTGAAAAACATATGAACAAACCCCCCGCCTCCAGATCTTTCCATCTCCTCTGTCCTTAGAAAAGTCGCTGTCACAAGGAAACACTGCTCCTGCAACTCCTGCTGTAGTCCCAGCCCCAGCAGCCGGCTCCGCACCGTCTTGTCAGCCCTGTCCAGCATCCAGTCATCGTTTGCCAAAATGAACTCCAGAATCCAAGCCCTGGAATCTGGCTCTGCACCCTCAGCAAGTCGTTATCTGCAAAAGATGCCATGTTCATCCAGAGATTCAACCAGAGACTGGACTGGTCAGTAGTCGACTTGGCTCTCATTAGTAGGCATTTCACGGGGCATCAAGCTCTCTCCTGCTCGATTTGTTGCTCCTTCTCTCACTCCCCCAATCTGTTCCCAAAATCTGTGGATTCAGGCCAACCACCAAGGCCTCTCCCAAGCCCTTCCCCAAGCCCCCAACCTGAAGAAACTAAGATGACTCCCATGTGCTACAGTTTTAATGAAAATGTATGCAAGTTCTATAATTGTAAATACATTCATGCTTGCAGCTACTGCGTAGATGGGCATCCAAAATCTGCGTGCCTTAGACAAACCCGCCTTATGAGAAGGGGAAAAGAAAAAATAAAGCCATCAACCCCGGTCAAGGTCCCTGAGCTGGGGAAGGCTTTAAAAATACATCCTTACTGTTGTTTTGTCTATTATATATTACTAGCTGGTTTGACTTGGCGGCCAAATGTGTCACAATCTGCTTGAAGGAGCCCAAGATAGTTGAAGCATTACTGGTAAAGACGTTAAGAAAGGATTAATGAATGGTCCATTTGTTAAATCCCTGTTTCCAACGACCCGCAATAATCCAATAGGCATAGCTACCCGTACATTTTCTGGAAAAAAGCATCAAGAGTCTCATACCTTTGGCACCCTTCTCCCTGTTTTATGCCTCCATTAACGATGCCATTAAGTTTATTTAAAAAGCAGGTACAGGCGCGTTGCTTACCAAGGAAGATATCACAGATACTTTTAAAGTCATGCCTTGACACCCATTGCAATGGCATCGATTTGGTGTCTTCTGTTAGGCTCACCTTTTGTTGTCGCAGTAACCCCAAAATATTTGATACTTTGTCAGGAGCGCTCAGCTGGATTCTTCTAAATAACTGTAAATTGCCTTTTGTCCACCAACACCCCACCCCCACCCCCACTCCAACAACCTACAGCACACAGCCCCCTTCCCCCAACTTGTCCCTCTCAATTAACCAGGTGAGAAAAGAACTGAAGAGAATAAAGGTGAGAAAAGCCACGGGTCCGGACGGCATCAGCTCAAGGCTCATCAGATCCTGCGCAGACCAGCTGTGCAGGATAGTGGAGCACATCTTTAACTTGAGCTTGAAGCTGGGGAGGGTACCACAGCTATGGAAGACGTCCTGTGTGGTACCAGTCCCAAAGACCCCGGGGGCCAAGGACTTCAGCAGCTTCAGGCCGGTGGCATTAACATCCCACCTGATGAAGACCCTGGAGCGGCTGGTCCTTGTGCACCTCCGCCCCTGGTGATCTCATCTTTGGACCCTCTTCAGTTCGCCTACCAATCTGGCATCGGGGTGGATGACGCTGTCATCTACCTGCTACAAAGATGCCTTTCTCACCTGGAAAAGGCTGGAAGCACTGTGAGAGTCATGTTCTTCGACTTCTCCAGTGCCTTCAACACCATCCAGCCTTTGCTTCTGAGGGACAAGCTGGAGCAGACCGGGGTGGACCACCACCTCACTGCGTGGATCCTGGACTACCTCACCAACCGTCCACAGTATGTGAGGATAAGGGAGTGTGAGTCAGATCGGGTGTCCTGCAGCACGGGGGCCCCACAAGGAACCGTTCTGGCTCCATTCCTCCTCTCCATATACACATCAGACTTCACATACAACTCTGCTACCTGCCACCTGCAAAAGTTCTCTGACGACTCTGCAATCGTCGGCCTCATCTCCGCCGGTGATGAGAGGGAATACAGAGAACTGAACCAGGACTTCATAGGATGGTGCCGGCGGAACCGCCTCCAGATCAACTCTGGTAAAACCAAAGAGCTGGTGGTGGACTTCCGCCGGGGTAAACACTGTCCTCCGGAACCAGTGAACATCTAGGGACAGGACATTGAGATTGTGCAATCTTATAAGTACCTGGGTGTTCACTTGAACAATAAACTGGACTGGACTAATCATACAAATTCACTGTATAAAAAGGGTCAGAGCAGACTCTATCTGCTGAGGAGACTGAGGTCCTTTGGAGTGCAGGGAGCACTCCTGAGGACCTTTTTCAACTCTGTGGTGGCATCAGCCATTTTTTATGCAGTGGTCTGCTGGAGCAGCAGCATCTCAGCAGCCAACAAGAAGAGACTCAACAAGCTTGCCAGGAAGGCCAGCAGTGTGCTGGGGTGACAGGAGGATGATGGCCAAGCTGTCATCCCTGATGAACAACACCTCTCACCCATGCAGGACACCCTGGCAGCTCTGTGCAGCTCCTTCAGCCACCGGCTGCTTCACCCCCGGTGGTGAAGGAGAGGTACCGCAGGTCCTTCCTTCCTGCTGCTGTCAGGTTGCACAACCAACTCTGCTCCCAGCAGACCACATGACAATAAAAACATGACAATAAAAACCTGTGCAATACATTACACTGTGCAATAATAGTTAAAATATTTTTTTCTGTCTGTAAATATAATATTTCAGTTATTGTTGATTTTCTACTGTTTTTTATTGCTTATTTATAATAATTGTTTTTTTTATTTTTCATTTTTTATTTTTATCTTGTCTTTCTTCTACTATGTCTCTTGTGTGCACTTTACTCTATGCTGCTGTAAGCCTGCAAATTTCCGCGATGCGGGACTAATAAAGGATTATCTTATCTTATCTTATCTTTGTACATCTCTTAGATGATTTTCTGTTCGTGGACTATCAAAATTCATAACCAGATCGATGCATCTGCACTCTCAGACATACCTTTGCAGCATTGGGTATTCCTCCATCTGAAGAGAAAACGTCAGGCATGCTTACAGCTATAGAATTCTATAGAATTCTTAGGCATCAATTTAGATAGCAACCTGATGCAAGCGTCCCTGCCTCTTATAAAAATTAAATCACATTAGAGAGGTCATGAGAAAAGCACAGTATCAATTTCAAAAAGAGAATTGCTTTCTTTGCTAGGGGATCTTAAGTTTGCAATGCGTATTATTCCCCAAGGACGCTCCTTCATATCCAGGCTTCTTGATCTTTCCAAATCTACGGAGAAACTCCATGACACGGTGAGCTTGGATGCAGGCTGCAGATCCGAGCTCCGGTTCTGGTCTCTTCTGTTTGATAAACGGAATGGCATCTCATTCTTTTATAATGAGGAACTGGAATCTTCACTTGATATCAAGTCATGTACAGACTCTGATTTTGTAAACCGCCAATGTATGGCCAGAAGAACTGGCAAAAATGACTGAGGTATTGAATGAATGGGTAATTAGGTCCCATACTCACTATTAGAATCAATCTTCCAAACAGTTTTTTATCGGTTTCTCAGAGGTGGCGAGTTCACTACACGCACAGTTTGTATACAGATGGCACCGCAACAGTGGCAGCCTGTTACGGCAGCTCCTGCTGACAATTAAGCTTTTTTCCTCCTATTTTTCGATATATTTGTGCTTTTTTTGTACCTCTCTTGTCTTAACTTCTCTTTTGTCTTCTGTCCACCATGGACACCAGATTCATCGGTTTTGGTTGGACCTGCTGGGACATACTGTTTTCTGCACTTTTTACAACCCTGTCCGGGGATCCAGCACGCAGCCATGGTCCCATTGTTTACACCAGGGATCAGCTGTTAGCATTCCGTAACACGGCGGTGCTGACACCGGAGGAGAGATACGAGGTTCCCTGCGAGCTGAGGAGGAAGAGACAGGGAAGACGTGCTGGGGCAGAACGTCGCGCCAGGACAAAGAAGAGCGGCAAGAGACAGGGAGGAGGTCTGGCAGTGTTTGTAAATGATAGATGGTGTAACTCTAGGAACATCACTATTAAAGAACAATCTGGACATTGAGCTGTTGGCCGTTAGCATGAGGCCTCACTACCTACCAAGGGAATTCTCACATGCTATCGCATGAGCTGCGTATAGTCCCTACTTTGCTAACGCTGATGCGGCCTGTGACGTCATCCACTCAGCGACAAGCAGGCTGTAGACAGAACACCCCAATGCCCTCCTCCTTATCTCTGGTGACTTTAATCATGACCCTGCGTCCTCCACCCTGCCCCCATTCACCCAATATGTCACATGCCACGCCAGAGACAATAAAACACTGTACCTGTTCTATGCCAACACCAAGGAAGCATACACTGCATCACCCCTCCCTCCCCTGGAAATATCTGATCTAAGCCTGGTGCACCTCCTGCCTGTGTACAAACCTCTGGTACACAGACAGCCAGCTGTGACTTGCACAGTCAAAAGATGGTCCGATGAGGCCAATGAGGCTCTAGGGACTGTTTTGACTCAACTGTGTGGAAGGTTTTCAGTGATGCCCAGGGGGAGGACATTGACAGTCTCACAAACTGCATAATGGACTCTATAAACTTTTGTGTGGAGAACACCAACTGTACTGTACGGTTTTTCATACAGTAAAACTCTGGATCACTCCTGAGATGAAGGCCCTCCTCAAGGAGAAGAAAAGGGCATTTAGGTCAGGAAACAAGGAGGAGCTGAAGACTGTGCAGAGGAAGCTGAGGAGAAGGATCATGAAAGGTAAAAACATCTACAGGATGAAAATGGAGGATCAGCTGCAGCAGAAAAACGCCTATGGGGTCTGGAAGGGCATCAAGACAATAGCTGTGTCCCAATCCAGCGGCTGCAGCCTTCGGAGGAACCAGCCTTCTCGGTCTACGTCGGCCGGGTCCTTTGAATACCGCGAAGGCTGGACCGAGCGGTCCCCGAAATGAGACAGTCTGGTCGACAGAGGATTTCTTGTTTGCGTCACCAGCTTTTTGCGCCCCCACCCTTTTGCCGCTCCCGTCTCCTAGCAACCAGCTGCGGTTGTCATAAAAGAGTATAAAAAAGTTACAATTTTAAAATGGACAAGCTGCTGTAAATAGGTAGCGTTAATTTGTTAGTTAATAGCGTCACGTAAATTAACCGATCATTTTAACACTCAAAACTTGTTTAAGAAAGGAGATGCACTTATGACTTCTGGTGACTAGTAGTTCTCTTTAATACCTATGTTGAATACACTTCCTGTAAGTCGCTTTGGATAAAAGCGTCTGTTAAATGACTGTAATGTAATGTAATGTAATGTAACACAAGTGTGATCTGATCAAGTCCCTTGTTTTTAGTTTTAACACTTGTATCTGTACATATTCACTTGAGTTAAAACCCATTAATTACATTTAAATGTGAATGATCGCGTTGCTGGTCCACTAGTCGCCATGTCGATAAAAAAAAAATCAACTTCACCGGCACGCAATGCATCTTGGGATATGTTGGGCTGCGAAGGATCCATCAGTTGTATCCTTGTATTAGTTGTATTGCTTAAGGTGTAGAGGTACCGTCTGGTGCGATGGGGGAGTCTCTGAGGAAGGTTATTCGAAAACTCCTCTGTAATGATGCTATACCAGAGTGGGGGGTATTGGAATGTCTCTGCGTCACCTACCGCCGGTAGGGGGATGATTCTCTCCACAATGCTGTTCCAGTCTCGCTACAGCCCCCTGGTGGACTTATCTATGGACTCACTTCAGATTGCATACCAACCTGGCATCGGGTGGATGACGCTGTCATCTACCTTCTAGACAGATGCCTCTCTCACCTGGGAAAGGTTGGAAGCACTGGAAACGTGTTTTCGATTTCTCCAGTGCCTTCAACACCATCCAGCCTATGCTTCTGATGGACAAGCTGGAGCAGTCAGGGGTGAACCACCGGCTCATTGCTTGGATCCTGGACTACCTCACCAACTGTCCTGAGTATGTGAGGATATGGGATTGTGAGTGCAACTCTGTGTCCTGCAGCACGGGGTCCCCAAAAGGAACTGTTCTGGCTCCCTTCCTCTTCACCCTCTTCACATCGGACTTCACACACAACTCTGCCACCTGCAAAAGTTCTCTGACGATCACGGCCGGGGATGACAGGGAATACAGGGAACTGAACCAGAATTTTATATGATGGTGCCAGTGGAACCGCCTCCAAGTCAACTCAGGGAAAACAAAGAGCTGTGGACATTTTCACCTGGGTAAACACTCTCCTTCGATACCAGTGAACATCAAGGGAATAAACATTGAGATGGTGAGATCATATAAGTACCCAGGTGTTCACCTGAACAATAAACTGAACTGGACTGACAACACAAACGCACAATACAAAAGGGTCAGATCGGACTCTACCTGCTGAGGAGACTGAGGTCCTTTGGAGTGCAGGGAGCACTCCTGAGGACCTTTATCGACAACATCTCCCACCATCTCCCACCCCATGCAGGACGCTCTGGAAGCTCTGTGCAGCTCTGTGCAGCTCCTTCAGCGACCGGCTGCTTCCCCCACGGTGTGTAAAGGAGAGGTACCGCATGTCCTTCCTTCTTGCGGCTGTCAGACTGAACAACAAACTCTGCTCCCAATAGACCACAGATACCAAAAAACTGACTACACTATCTAAATCAAATATATCCATCGTGCAATATACATCTGTCTGTAAAGCCTTGTGCAACAGCACATAGTATATAATCCTGCGGGCTTAATAATGCTATTCTTCGTATTCTCCATCTTCCGTACAAAAGTTTGGCGCGTAACTCGTCCCGCAGCGTTGCAAGCACATGCGTCAAAGTACATCAAAACGTGCGGCCTGGTTGGGAATTGTGTGCTATGACTTTTCTCAGAGATTCGCCCAGCGGTTTCCACAGGAACCGGGAAAAACAGCGAGAAATTTCCCCATAGAGATGAATGCATTTTGGGCGTGGAGAGAGCTTAAAAACACTCAACTTTGGGCCCAGACTGACTCATCATACTTTAACGTAAAAAAATTATTAAAGGTTTAAAACATTAACAAAACTCTGGACTATATTGGGCCAAATGGGCATTTTGATAGCTAGCACAGATTTAATGACATCAGATTTTAAGTTTCAGGAAAATTTAAGCCTTTTTCAGATGTTATAATGGGTGTGTATTGGTTGGAATGTTCAGACGTAGAGTGGATGATGTCATCGCCCGAGTGAGAGGAGCTCTGGAATCTTGTGAAAAAAATATTTTAAAGTTGCCAGAATTCCCACAATTTTCACTCTTCAGGCATAATTTTTTGGGTCAAATTGTAGATAAACTTGTCCTAGAGTCCAACAGACTTACACATTTGGTCACAGCAGCCTGAAAGTGAGAGAAACTCCAGCTATCTATTCCATAGAGACCCATGTTAATTCAGACTCCAAAAAGAGTTGTTCATCAAGTCGTTCTGCTTTTCATGGTCTGGTATTTAGTGAAAACTGAACTAAGCTTTTAGGAGTATCAGTAGTAGCTTGAGAAGTGCGCCTCAGCTTAAACTCCATTTAAAGCTTATGTACCTGTGAGTCTCTTTGAAAGTGATATTGCTATGGTAACCTTTGATGCTGGCAGGTGATTGATGTGAGCTAATTAGTGCAGTTTGACACACACACACACACACACACACACACACACACACACACACAGAGACAATGACATACGCACATACACTACTACTACTACTACTACTACTACTACTACTACTACTACTACAACTACTACTACTACTACCACTATTACTAATACTACTACTACAACAATTTCTTCTTCTACTACTATTTCTGATTAGACTGTTTCTTCTACTAAACCACTGATACTACAGTTTAACAGTTCAGCTTCCAGCATTTTTTTCATTGTACTTCCACATTTTCAGCAATGCTCTGTGACTGATTTCAGCTTTCAGCATTCCAATGCATTTTCTGCAGGAAATGCTTTTTCTAAAATTATTTATACGATTGGACTTACTTTTTTTTTCAAATGAACCTCAAATGTACCTCAAATGAACCCCAAACTAACCCTAAATGAATGTCATTGATACAGCTGTCTCAGAACTGTTAATATATGCAACGTCTTCGGGCAGTAGCAGCCACACAGTCAAAATTTCTCATACTTTACTGTGTGATTACTTATTTATTGTACTTTTTTATCATGTTTTCTACTTATGTTTCTTATTTGTTTGTTTCTTATTTTGTTCCACTATGCTGCTGTAATCCTGCAAATTTCCCTGCTGTGGGACTAATAAAGGATTATTGTATTTTATCTTCCCTCACTACTTCTCTTTATTTCTTAAAACACTCATAGGGATAGGAAAGTGACGTAGATTTCGATTTCCAAAACTAGTTCCGCTGTCTTCCATGACTCACTATGTGCAAAGCCGACCTCAAGCCAGCCTACAAGAGCCTCTCTTTCTCATTGAGGAGGGAAAACCCATGTCCCGAGCTTGGTTTGCTTCTCGCCTTCGCCTCCTCTGCCAATCCTGTGTGCTTCAGCCAGAGCGCTACACTCTTCATTCTCTCCGCATAGGAACAGAATCAACTGCAGCTTCCATAGCTCCCGCCTCAGTGCTGAAGGCTATGGGCCGATGGTCATCATCTGCCTACAAACTTTACCTCCAGCCCGACACTTAATCCATCCTCGACGCTCAAAAAAACATGAGTTCCATGTGATTGCTGGCTCCTACAATAAATGTTAGGGCATAACTGCTGAGCTCACTTTATTAACTCACTAGCATGTTGCCTCAACAGCAATTTGGTCTAGTCTACTTGGCTTCCACTAAGTTGCTCAGTTAGCACCTCCAGCTGCCATTTCCATGTAAGCGCATGGAAGCTTGCGGCGGTTTTGCCTGGTATGATTCTTTTTTGGGGGTCCTTACTGCTGCTGTACCTGCCTTAGGCTTTAAATGTGTGCACATGAGAGGGCAGGGAGGTGTGCTCTCCTGCCTTTGGCTTTCAACGTTTGCATGTCAAAAGCCTAAGGCAGGGAGAAATTGAGCATTGTGTAAATTCAGGCATGCCACTTAGTCAAGCTCAGCTCACAATCCCAGCTAAATAATCTGATGGATCAGCTGATTTCCTCCTATGCATCTATCTGTTTGGTGCGCTATTTGCAAATGGATCAGCAAAATGCCTGCATAGTGCGTCACGCATGCTTTAATATTGTTGACACACACTAGCGTTCTTAATTGCATTATACATATGGAGTATTTGCCTTTGTGTCTTGTTGCTGGTATGGTACAAATGGTCCTGTCTCTACTTCTGTAGCCTATCGATTGTATGCTTAGCATAAACCTTTTATCATTCTTTAAACACTGTTGTTTATGACGGCTACTGACCCGTTTTTTTGTTTTAAATCACTTTTTAAAACCCATTTTTACAGAATAGCTTTTATTGTTGAATGGTTGTCGCTTTACTGCTTTATATTATAATTTATATTATTTTATTTTACTCAAATATTTTCATTTTTTATTTAATTTTTATTGTATCGATTGATTTTATTATTACATCTATTGTACTGTTTTATCAGGGTTTATCTCTTTCCTAAGTCTATCTTGCTTTGTTGGGTCTCACTGTTGAGCTTACTGTTGTTTTATTGTCTTGCCTCTGCTGCTTTGTCTCTCAAGGCACTTTGTAAACTCTGTTTTTAAAAGCGCTAAATTGATAAAGTAATTAATATTATTGTGTGTCAGATAAAATTCTCCACTACCAGAGGATGTTATAGCCATGAAGAAATACTCTCAGGTAGCCGACTGGTTGAACAAATCTTATTTCCAGTATTAACATTGATTTTTTTGATGACAGTCTTCAAATCTTTAGGATTTTACGTCTGTGTCTGGAGAAATTGAAATTGAATGGAAACAGCGTTACTATTTACATCCCTGCAGTTTCCCTCCTCTTGATAATCTTACTTATTAGTGTGGATAGTAAAGTTATGCCATATTTACATAATTATATGTATGATTTGATTATATTGTTGTGTTTTTTTGTGAAATTTATGCAGCATAAGTATGATATGACATGGCTGCAATAACATAATTTGCAACACGTTCAAAGTGTTTTGCTGTGAGCCACTGTGAATTCTGAAATATTAGTGAGCTTTATGTCGCACAAACGCAATACAAAGCACAATTTAAAGGTAAGAAAGGTGATATTGATACAGACTTGTGAATACTATTAACACTACTTATAACCAAAGGTGTAGCCAAAGGTGGGAATTTTGAGTCTGAATCAAAGCCCAAACATGAAAAGACTGAGGAGCGTAATGATTGGTGGCATTGGACGAGGAAGATCTAGAATGAGATATGGTTTGTATGTGTATTTGTGTGCATTCTTTAGCCAAGTAATTTCAGTGGTTTTTTTTTACTTTAGTAAAAATAGCAATACCACAGTATAAATATATTCTGTTAGTGTGCACCTCTGTGTCTGTCCATGACTAATCTTGCACTCTGCTGCAGTAAACTGCCTGTGCGTACAATACACATACTACCATAATATTAAGTAAGCCAGAGACCTTTTATTGCCTGTTTTATACTGTCATTGGCTGCCTGCTAACTCCTGTCTCCCTAGCTTTTTTGTCTTGTAGCTTTGAAGATAGCATTGGTAAGTTTCACTTTCAATTCAATACCCTGTCAGAAAGGGCTGTCTGATGGCAAGTGGTCAAATTTTCTAAATATAGCATACATTAAATGGATACTTTTTTAATGTGGGCCTTTCTTTCTTAATAAATTATAATAATACATTTTATTTATAGAGCGCTTTTCAAAGTTCTCAAAGACGCTTTACAGACATTTAAAATCATCATTAAGAGCAACACACTAAAAACACACAGCATTCGTCAGACATTAAAAGCAGTTCTGAAAAGTGAGTTCTGATTTCTGTTTTGAACATTGAAAGATCATTGCAGTCTCGGATGTGTTTGGGGAGAGAGTTCCAGAGGGAGGGGGCAGCTGTGGAGAAGGCTCTGTCGCCCCATGTCCGGTGCTTGGTCCTGACTGGCAGAGACAGGAGGTTGGCATCAGAGGAGCAGAGCCGACGGGAAGGAGTGTGGTGATGGAGCAGGTCGGTGAGGTAGGAGGGGGCCTGATTATGGAGGACTTTGTGAGTGAGGAGCAGGACTTTTTATTGGATCCGTTGTGGGATGGGAAGCCAGTGGAGATTCTGTAGAACAGGGGTGATGTGATCACGGGAGCGGGAGTGGGTGAGCAGATGAGCAGCAGAGTTCTGGATGTACTGGAGTTTATTTAGGACTTTGGATGATGTGCCATGAAGAATGCTGTTGCAGTAGTCAATTCTGGAGGTGATGAAGGCATGGATCAGAGTTTCAGCAGCAGATAGGGAGAGTGATGGGCGGAGACGGGCTATGTTTTTTATATGGAAAAAGGCAGTTCTGGTGATTTGATTGACGTGGTTTTCAAGAGGTTGCTGTCAAACATGACTCCAAGGTTGCGGTTGTATGGGGAGGGAGACAGAGTTAAGTTGTCCATGGTGAGGCAGAAGTTGTGACTGGATTTTGTGAGGGATTTGGGACCGATGATGATCATGTCTGATTTATCACAGTTGAGTTTAAGGAAGTTGCTTTGCATCCATGATTTAATGTCAGTGAGGCAGTTGGTCAGAGTGGAGTGAGTAGCAGTGGTGATGGCTTTAGTGGAGATGTAGAGCTGGACATCATCGGCGTAGCAGTGGAAGCTGAGTGTTGACGTATGATATTTCCAAGAGGGAGCAGGTAGAGGATAAACAAAAGAGGACCAGGCACTGAACCCTGGGGGACGCCTTGGGACAGAGGAGCGTTGGAGGAGGTGCAGTTGTTGATACTGATGAACTGTTGTCTGTTTGTAAGATATGATTTAAGCCAGGAGAGAGCAGTACCAGTCATGTTGAGGGAGGAGTTGAGGCGGGAGAGAAGAATGCTGTGGTTGATGGTGTTGAAAGCTGCAGTGAGGTCGAGGAGAATGAGAATGTTGAGGTGACCAGAGTCTGAGGAGAGATCGTTGGTGACTTTGAGGAGGGCTGTTTCAGAGCAGTGCTGTGAGCAGAAACCGGATTGAAATGGTTCGAACAGATCGTTGGAGATGAGGTGGGCTTTGAGTTGTGCGGCGTCAACACGTTCCAGTATTTTTGACAAAAAGGGAAGATTGGAGATGGGCCGGAAGTTGTTCCTGGTGTCAGGGTCAAGTCCAGGTTTTTTGAGGATGGGGGTGACAGCAGCCAGTTTAAGTGTATCAGGGACTGAACCGGAGCTGAGGGAGGTGTTAATGATTGCTGTGATGAGTGGTGAGATGGCTGGGAGACAGTCCTTGACAAGATTGGATGGGATGGGATCCAGGATACAGGTGGAGCTTCTCATTCCTGTTGTGATGCTAGACAGCTCCATTCGGGACACAGGGGAGAACTGAGAAAGGGGCTGAGGGATGAAAGAGGGGGGGCCAGGTGGCGAGATTGAAAGGGCGGGTGAGTTGTTCAGGTTGCTGTAAATGGTGTCAATTTTTGTTTGGAAAAATGAGAGGAAAGAGTTGCACTTGTTCACTGTGAAGGATTTGGAGCTGTTGTCCTTGGGTTTGAGGAGCTTGTTTATTGTGGAGAAGAGGAGCCAGAGTGAATGAGCTGAGAGTAGTAGTTATTGCTGTTGTCTTGCAGTATATTACTTAACTCTTGTGTTTCTGCTACCGGCCATTTCTCCAAACTGGGGGCGTGCCGACTGCATGCGGCAGTAGGTAATACACTGACTATGGATAAGTACCTCATACAACCCCACTTCAAAACACCTGGACTCCCTTTATTAAAATAAAAGGGGAAAATCAACTTCAGAGTTCCATTGGTGTCCAAAAACACATCAATGAGACAACACCGTCTTGTAGCAGGTAGTGGTAGGTTGCAACACACAGTACAGTTCAGGTAAAGACAATGGTACTGTAGAGTAGCAGGGAAGACATTTAGTCGTGGAGGCAGAGGATCTGGAACCAGGGAAGCTAAGTACGTTGCCCTTCAGTGGTCATTCTCTTTTTTCTGTCTTAAGTCGTCTTACTCAGTATCTCATCCTGCAACTGCTCTATAACCCCCAGCACTCATGTTAAGTTGTCCATTACACAGTTGTGCTGGTGACTTTCCATGATCAAGTGGGGCTGTTCTGTATGCCAGTGGTGCCAGGTAAATGTCATCACCATTTGCATGTGCCATTTTGAGGGTCTTTTCAAAATTCATCATTTCAAAACTTGTTTGCTTGTCGTGTTCGGTTTTGTTGACAAACCTGAAAGAACATGAATTCAAACTTTTTCCAAATTGGCATCTTTATGTTGTTGTTTAAGCATTATCCGTTTATTGCAATTGAAAGCGATTTATTTTGGGTTAACACCGCTTTAGGTAGCAGCAATTGAAATTACACAACAGAAAATCCCAAAACACAACAGCAAAAGAGAAAACCACAACAACAATCCAGATATACTGTTGTGTTTTCAGTTTTGAGTTGTTTTGCTGATGTCAGAATTTAGTTTTGTTGATAGTTAACATCAATCAGGAGTACGTAATACCAAAGTTACCATGTGAGCAGTTGTATAAGGCTACTGTAGATAGTAGCCTTATACAACTGATGTATTAGGCTACTATCTAGCCCCCGCCCCTGATGTTTTTACATGTCCGTTATGTTTGTCCTGGCCAAAGCTCCTGGCCATCATTTGAATACCAAATATTTTTATTGTGTCTTTATACCCCTTTAGAAACACAAATGTATTTGAACAGATTCAGCAGATACAATGCTGGAAGTTTTGGATTATGATTGATACAGGGGTACCTAGAATCAGACAGGGGTCTTGGGACAAGATTAAAGATGGAGGCTTTTTAAATTAACATCCATAGCGCTATCCTTAAAAAAACATTTTTGTTAATTACGGCAGGTGTTTACGTTTAATGTTCCCCAACTGCAGGTCAAAGTCAGTCATTCTCTTTTTCCAGCTGCGATGCCCTCTGTACAGACAAGGGTTCACATGTGGATAAAAAATGCCCTGATGAAGATGATAGCGGCCAAATAGGAGCCACGAGGTAGAAGCACAATGTACCCACACTAAAGTACTCCAGACTACTTGAGCCCTGTGTTTTCAGCACTCATGTGACTCCTTCAGCTTGTGTATTGACATGGAAATTGCATAGTTAGATAGATAACGCAGTCGGCCATGGTAACAACAGACGAGTTGGAGGAACAAAGAGGTGCTCAAGGCCTCCTCTGCTTTCCTGTCCGACACTGAAGTGGTATCTGTTTATGCTGAGATTATTGCTCTCATCACACTGCACTACACTTAAGCATCATTGCAAACACACTGCATTTCTGATCAGAGAAGATTTGTGTACTTCCATTTTATAGAGAATGAATATCCAATCATTGTGCCTTGAATCAGAATTGTATTTTTTGTACACTTGCTGCTACCTAGAACTCACTGATTGTCAATTATCTCCATCAGCAGATGGCCTCTAAATGTAGGATTATTTGGTTTCAGTTTAAAAATCCCCCCAGTGCCAAACCACTCCACCTTCACTCTGTTACATAATTATAATGCCACTGCCAACGTTTCTGACGATGGGCTGGCAATGGGTAATTATGTCGTAGATGGACTACAAAAAGCGCATCTTACACTTCGCCCAGTATTTTTTTTAAACAGCTTTTTACTGTTTAAATGTTGATTAAAGAGCTATCTTGTCATTTTTAACGGATGCTTGTTGTTATGCACTAACCTTTTTGCTGCTGTAACACTGCAAATGTCCCCACTGTGGAAAAGGGCATTATGCAATCTTAGACACAACATAGGCTACCAGTCACAAAGTTTTATATGATAATTGTTTGAGTTTTTGTTTGAAAAGGGGTGTATGTGTTTACTTTGTACTACTCCTTTATGGACATGTTATATTTGGAAAATGTATGTTTATAAGAATTTGTTTATTGACAGTTTGCTATGTTTACAATTCATTTTATGTGATATTCTTGTTTTATTTTTTACCTGTTTGTTACATTTTGAAATAAATACATATGAAGACAATGAAAAGAAATGGCTGTCAATGTCCACTCCTATTCATTCACATCAATCCCATTAGTAGATGACTGTATAAAATAACTGTTAAAAAATGTCCAAGATAGGCATATTATTTGTTTTCATGAACCGCCGAATGGTGCTATAAAAATGGAATAATTGTTGCTGCAAGGAATTGTGGGCCGGCATTATATTCTTTCCTTTGGTAAAGGATGGCACAATACATCCTTATGCTAAAGGAGATAAGAAAGGAAGCATTGAAGCACCTTTCCTTAGCATTTAGAGAATTCAAACAGCTCTTAACATTGTGGCCACTTACATTATTTCGGGTAATTTCACTCAGTTAGGAACCTTCCTCAGGAAAAAACACTTTTTCACTGATGCCCCAGTATTTACGAAAATAATAGGGGATTTGAAACAGGCGGGTTAAGAAAGATGCATTGTGCATGTAAGAAAATATGTAAAAAAAAAAAATATCACAATTAAGGCCTAGATTCGGTTGCTTTCTCTGACGGAAGCATTCATTACACATTTGTTCAAGGATCTTCGGAAAGATGAAAATGTGACAATAATGATGTTTTTTACATCTTCTGTCTGTGATCAACGATGTTGTTTTGGCGATTGTTTGAATAAAACATACTTTTTCATCCCGCTGGCAGTTTCTTGGGGTTCAGAGTGTTATGGAAATTGTAGCTCTTAAAGAATTAACATAGAGTTACAAAACATTTTGGATAATATAAAAAAACTAAAAACATTTTACATCATGAGTTTATCTCATATCAAAGATGTTGAAAAGTTAATTTTGTATATCCTGCATTGTGACGCCATGAGGATCAAATAAGACAGTGGACAAAAAAAACTGAATATCTTGGGTTCCAACATTTTTTGTCTGAAGCTCTGGACAATTTAATCAGAAAATTTCTGAATTAAATACTTTCGAAACATCGTAAGCACAACCACATTTATAGGCATCATTAACAACAAAGGTGCTTGTTTTCTGGATAATCAATTTTGTTTTTAATACCCAAAGCTTTGTCTATATTATTCATCTGGTTGCCTGAAATAAATAGTTAGTAATGGAGTGACCTTTTACTGCTGGGAAGTGTCAGGGTGTTTATCAGACACAAGCAAACGTATATGTATTCCAGTTAAATTAGATGTAGACACACTAATATATGTAGAGAGAGGTGCAAAAGAGTTACACATATAATGTAATAATATCAAGCAAACCACTTTAACACAGACGAGCTCCAGCTGTCTGTAACTCGTCGTGACAGAATTGAGTAGCTGTGGCACTTACAATAAGCCTGTGGAGACTATAAATGCCAAACTAAACATGGCATTTAGATCACTGTCAGTCAGTCAGTCATTTTCTTTCTTTCCCAACGTCTCTCCAGATATTTCTTCAACATTCTCCCACACACTTTGTCTGCACTGCTTTTATTTTCCATCTATTTCCCCCCAAATTTTACAGTTACTTAAACAAAGCTCATTCTAGTTTTCTGGATTCAGTTGCACCTCTTAATACTAAAACTAGACACCCTGATTTAATGATGGAATATGTGCTCTCAGCAGGCCTACATGAGATTGGAAGACGAATGGCGTGATTTATAACTGGAAGTTAACTACCTGTCATGGCACGATTAAAAACACAAACCTACATTTTTCTGTAGGTAGCTTTAGCTGCTCACCCTTCACAGCTCAGGATTTTTTTTAAGATTGTCTTAAAAGATCTGAAAAAGATTGATGGCAGAACCTTCCTTGATAACATCACCTACTTGTAGCTCAAGCCAGTGGTTAAGCAGTGCCACACAAAAAATGCTCTGGAATTTGCTGCATGCATCTTTAGCCTCTGAGTTATTTGCATTGCAGATAGCTACCAGTAGTGCAGTTACAGCATTATTCAGAATAGGAAAAGCACCTATGTTTGTATGCTTACAAAAAAAAATCTAAACATGTATCCAGTTGTTGGCAGTCTCACGTTGATCATAGTTTTAAGTAAATATGAAGTAAACAAATGGATCACACTGCTGTCAGGTAATGTGATCATTTCTATCTATCCAGGCTGACACATAGAGACAGACAACCATACACGCTCACATCCACTTTCTTTGGACTGTGGAAGGAAGCTGGAGAACCTAGAGAGAACCCACACTGACACGGGGAACTCGAAACCAGGGCCCCTCCTGCTGTGAAGTGACAGCACTACAACACCTAATGTGTTGAAATTTCATATTCAAATTCATAGTCTTTTTTTAAAGTGATATTAAATTCTTTGCTAGGTCTTTGAAGCAGTCAGAACTGCGTAGATAAATATGGGATGACTGTACAGATTGTAGCAGGCTAGTTTCAAAAGTGTTTACAACATCTATTTCCCCAGGTAATTGGTAAATAATAAATGGACTGTACTTGCTTTTCTATTCTTCCGACCACTCAAAGTGCTTTAACACTACATCATCAGGACTAACTAACCATTTACACCTATTTATAAACCACAGGCACAGCCTATGGGAGAAATTTCAAGTGTCTTGCCCAAGACACATCGACATTGACTAGCCGGGGATCTAACCGCCGATCGTCTGATTGAGGGACAACCCTGCTCTACCACTGAGCCACATCACCAAATGCTCAGCTTTGCTATCAGACATCCTCTGGACCTGACCTGCCCCTGACACATCTACTATGCTTAAACAATGATCGTGCTATATGTTCTTTTATGATTAAAATGAATTCTTAGCATTCAAAATAATACAAGTAGCTTAGCATGTGTAAAGTCAAACAAATACAGGTAACTACTTTGAAGCTGCTTTAAAAAACCTTCAGCGTCTGGTACTGTCTTTCTCTCTTTTTGCTAGCTCTTTCAACATTTCTTTTGTTAGCTTATTGCATGAAGCATTTTCCATGGTAGTCAACATGAGCTGGCACATCAAGATGCGGATGTCTTTTAGGTCATATTTTCACAGCTCTTAATACAATTTGGCTTTTTTTAAAGTATTTAGATTCACCCATTCCACACAACTTTTTACGCAGTTTGTCCAACTTGCAACTGAAAGGGGTGTTTGTTGATGTACAGCTAGTTACATGCATACAACACTCCATGTTCATACTTGTATATACAATATATAAAATAATGTTTCTCCATATCCAATCTTCTATCCATAATACATAATATATACTCATATACATACTGCTAATGTACAAATAATAGAAAATAAAAAGGGTCCATGTGTAAAAAATGAATAGAGAGGGAGAGATGCTTTTTTTCATTAAAATAAATTACAGTGGCATTATATAGACTGTTTAGCATTTTCTTGCAACTGTGCAACTGAAACATTTGTAGAATAATTGTGAACTTTAACAATTTTAGAGCTTGAGCTTAACCACTGCATGTGGAAAATTATTTTTATCCATTTAAAACTTTGACTTACATCAAAGAGTGCTTTATTTCCACTCTCTTGCCTTGACCTTTCTCCATGCAGGCAAATAGGGGATACAGTCACAGCAAAACAAAAGGTTAAATGCTAATTTAAGAGCTGCACACCTGCTGTAGGAAAGTGACACTGTACTCCAAACACAATTTTAAATACAGGTAATATTTCTTCATACATTCACTCAAGCCCTGATGAATGAATGGAATCTATGACATGGTAAAAAGGGCTGTGCCAAATGTCATCTTTTATTTTTTATAATCAAAGCTTCTATTGAGGTTTTCAATTGAGGTTTTGAATGTCTGTCTGTCAGTAAACAGGAATTGCAAAATTGGACCCAAACACAAATTAAATTAAGAAGGGGCAGAAGGAAAATGTAAACGATGTATTGAATGAATAAGTTCATAGTCTAAATAAAGTGGCTGGTCCTGCAGGTAGGTGTCAGGTAAATCCAAAGACTTGTATACATGAAAAGAACAAGGACCACAGCACAGCTGCAAAAAACTATAAACTATAAACAAAAGCTGAAGCGCTACACACTGGATGCAAAGAACAATGGGAAACTGGCACAAGGAGAATGGAGCACAGAGACTAAATACACAAGGAAAAGAGGGTGATAATGAGGGACAGGGGCCTGCAGGGATAACGAGGACAGTTGAGGAGCGAGGAGCGGGGAGGCGTGCCAGAGGACCTATAAGGCAGGAAACAACAGTGTATCCTTTGTGGAAGTCTTTTCCGGACCCCGTGACAAATAAAAGTGAAACACGGCTGGAATAATCTCAAACCATGGCAGGACTCTACAATTGTAACAGTTCCCCTTTGTTCATAAGTTGTAGTAATGTAAGATGATCAAATGCGGGATCAAACTCCCTACGGCTCACAGTTTGTATTGCACCTCGTAGACTTTGTACAAACCGCATTCTTATTGACACTTCATCTTGATAATACTTAAGATTTTATATTGAATGTGGCTATAACCAATTCAACTGCTATAATTGTGAGATGATGTTTACAAGTGCAAACAGAAGCATCAAATTATTCTATCAATAACAAAATTCTCTTGGATTCTGTTCTAATTTGTTGTAATCCACAATAACATTATAATGCCTATAATGACTCACTGCTGCAAGGCAACTACTCATTTTGTTAAAAGGTCATTGTCTCTACTCCTGACTCATCCCTTCTCTTTCTCGCCTCCTCCGCTCATAACCCCTTGCGGGCTTGACTGAGACTGGAGGATAGGAGAGGAGGCGAGGAAAGGAATTGCTGAGAATCACATAGCATGGTAAATTAACTGAACTTGTATAGCGCTTTTCTAGTCTTTCAACCACTCAAAGCGCTTTAACACTACAAGAAGAGGAGAGTATCAGGAAACACTAAACATTAATGAATATCATGAATCAAGAAAAAACAATCAGCAGACCCACAACCCAGAACACAAAATCCTCTATTTAAGTTATGATCACAAAGCCCACCTTAAAAAATGGGAACAAATATGATTGTGTTATTGTGGTTATTAAAATTTAATTTAATGTGCTGTAAGATTGCTGCTGGACCAGCCCGTTAATACAAGTGTGAGCCTCCTTTGGTGTGCAGCAAGCTAGAAAGCAAACGTCTTTTTGACCGAGGTGATAATTGTGTTTTTGAAAGGCTAAACGCCAACAAGGATTGAAGCAGAATGTTTAGTTAAAAAAACAAAAAAACATTATCTATATCTTTTTCAATAAATGTTGACTATTGGACTGAGGACTGAGACAAGTTATTCATGGTAATAATTTAAGTGTTAATGTTATTAATGATTCTTCAACGCTTCTAACTATTCAGCACAGCCCGTATGTTGAACAAGCAAAATGGAAAATAAATGGCAATTCCCTCCTTTGAAGCGTCATAAAGTCTGAATGTGTCCATTTCTCGATTATTTACACTCCCTAAGTTCTTAAGGGTCCACCGATCAAAATAATCTTTTTTTCAAGAATTCAAGTTGCAAATATTCTCATTTCAAGTCCATTGCTCACTGTTTGCTACCGCATTTTCTC
Source organism: Anoplopoma fimbria (assembly GCF_027596085.1). Taxonomy (NCBI): domain Eukaryota; kingdom Metazoa; phylum Chordata; class Actinopteri; order Perciformes; family Anoplopomatidae; genus Anoplopoma; species Anoplopoma fimbria. The sequence continues at coordinate 16,708,216 of NC_072467.1, forward strand.
TTCTTTCTGCAGTGTGTTTTTGCCTATGCTTTTTTCTTACGAAAACCCTATTTTAATGCAAGTATTTCTCATTCTGTTTCAAATTAACAGTTTTTTAGTATTTCCAATCTTTGCTGAACAAAGACACCTGTTCAAAATATATGCTGGTTGAGTTCAGTGATTGAAACAAATAATAGCTGGGGCTATTAACAGGCTAATTTTACGGTAGTTTCACCAAAATGAGCAGAAAGGAAGGCCATCTAACTACATATTCATAGTGTCAAAATGTATCTCTGCTTCTCTATGGCTTTATCCACTAAGCCCTGTCTGCAAGCCGGTGATAGCACAGGGAGAGCAGAAATCAGGGACACTTCTCAATCCCCCATTTTTTTTCTCCGTCCTCTGCTGCTGCTGCTCTCCTGATGTTAAGATTGCTGCTCTCATGATGTTGAGATAGGGTGGCTCTCATCTGCTCAGCAGTGAGCTCGATGGTTTCTTGGTAATCGACGGGAGGGGATCGCAGGGCTTGCTTTGTCTGGCGATTTATGTAAGCTCAAGAGCGAAGACTTTTCTGAGAACAACCTGCGGCTATCACATAGAAGGAGGGTGAAAGGGGTAAGAGAAATATTTTTTTTTCTCTTTCATTGGATTTGATCCTGGTGAGGGCGGTTTGAAGCCGCTGACAATACTCCCACTGTGATCAGCTGCTCCACCTCTATAGCACCCAGACTAGCCCCTGCTGAGATCTGTTGTACTGTATGTTTCAAAGAAGTAGCTACAGCATGTGGAAGGAAGAGTAGGGGTTCGGCAATGTGCCGGGCACTGTGATGAATGGCTTTAAGACTTTGAAAGAAACTCTGAGAATAAATCAAAGCATTGGCTTTTTATCTGTCCACCAGGGTAGTGAATGATCTATATTTATTGAGCAACATGTCGCATGGCTGGACTTTTTTGTTGTCCTACTTTTGTAGCTGAGGCTGTTTGTGTCCAGGTTTGGTGATAATTTTTGTATGAAATTGTGTCTCTTGTTTTCTGCCTGCTTTGTAGAAATTGCAAGTGGAACAATTTCATTGGCTTTGTATGGCATCGGAACTCTCTAAAAAAAAATCAGTTTGATGTAGGTTGAATTTTATGATTTTGCTTTGCACATCAAAACACAACTCTTAAAGGATGGGCTGTAGGTCGTCCACCACTTTGGTACAGACTGATTAATTTCAACAACTATCAGATGGATTCAGTAACATTTCGTACATACATTCATGGTCCCTTGAGGATGAATCCTACTGACTGTGTTGATTCTCTTTACCTTAAGCACCACCATGAGGTTGACATTTTTGGATTAGGTACAGATATTCATGGTGCCCAGAGTATGAATCCTAGTTACTTATCCCGGACTTTTTCTGTTTTTCTGTCCTGTTAAATATCTCAACATCTGCAACTCTGGATTAACATAAAATTTGGTACAGATATTCATGGTTGAATTGTAATAACTTTGATCCCCTGACCTTTCCTCTAGGGACATCCCTAGGTCGACTTATCAAGTAAGCTTTAGCTACTTTCCATTGAGAAAAGCTGCCAGCATCCGTTTATTTCACTTACTCTAATTAAACTATAAAGCAAGGAATCTCTGTCCGTCTGTCTGTATGTGCTTGTGTCTTTGTGTGTATGTCCTTTGCATAACTCGACAACCATTCATCCGATCTACTTCATGCTTGGCAGGTGCATTGCTGGGGACCCAATAGCAATTTGGAGATGCAACACGTTCAATATTAGCACTCTGTGCAACAGTGGGAATTTGCAGATTGCAGAGCATGTCGTCAGCAGCAGGTCTTCACAGGCCATGCCTCATTGACTGCAGTTCATGATTGGAGCTGGATTCTGGCAATACTAATGTTACAACCCAACTCTTCAAGCAGCAGTACCCGGAGCCAAGCAATTGGCTAGTTCAAAATGGGCATATGCTCCAAACAGCCACGCCCCAAACAGTCACTGCAGTAATTACAAGAAAGCATCAGGTCCCCAGCTGTAACATTATATTTCATCAGCTAGCCCTTCATTCCAGCTATTAATGCAGCAAGGCCTTTTTAAATGAACCTTACAATGTCAGCAATAACTGGCTAGCTAGTCAGCTAATGTCAGTGAAGTCTGTTGCAGTGGCAAGCTAGCAAACTGTCACCATTTGGGTGTAGAGAATATTATGCCGATGGCTAAAGTTGTAGGTAGATTTACTTTATTTTTCTTGCAGAGTTAAAAGTCACTTTACACGTCACATATTCACCTCACTAATTTAAGTATGGACAAGCTTTCCCTATTAAAAATAGACTTAACAAACCATATGCTTCTGTAAGGCACATTTAACAGTATTTTAGTTCTAATATACATATAATGTGTTTTGCGTTTTTGTACTGTAGTTGCTATAGTTATTATAGTCTCAGTCTTATTACTGTTTTTCTTGGCCTTTTCATTTGTTCATCCCTGGAGGATCAACCAAGTTTCACCTTATCATATTAAACCAGTTGTCAGTTATATGACAATACAAAGTCGCAGATAAATAAAGTGTTTTGAATTTTCCTTTAGTTCAGTTCACAGAGGCCTTTGAGTGCCTTGTTGGCCCACAGTGAGAAACACTGTCAGAGAAACAGCTCGTTACCATCATGGTCCTAATGTTGCGTCCTTACCTGACTGACTCAGGGTCCAGGGATGGAGCAGCTCAATTGGACAGAAGATCCTTCAAAACAGAGCTAATGAAGTTGTATCCTAAATTATCAAAAAGATTTTGCTGTTTCATAAAACCTTCACCAAAATAGCAATGACCACTCAGAGCTAAGCAAACATAAGGATCATGTTTGGATCTCTTACTTCCATGTCTTTAACATGTTTCTACATGTTGACTTTTGTTCTGGGAACTCTTAGCTTTAGTTAGATTTTTGCATCATTCTACGCCACTGAATTAGCATAATATCATATGTAGCCCATAGATGGCTACAGATTAGTGTTTACAGAGATTAAGCCCAAAATGTTTTTAGCAAAGCTCAGAATCTTGAATGTTCTGGACAAAAAGTGTCTCAAAAAGCCAAATGCATCCTTGTTGTCATACCCGGTCCAACCTAAGGATCACCTGAATCGCTTCCTCCTCCAAAGATCAAGCTACAAGTGCTGCCTGACAGCAGAGCCTCGTAGGTGTGCCTTAATACATAATTTACCCAGTTTATCCATTCAGTAGCGTTGGTAATAACTGTTCATTTATTAGTCTTTTGTTGTGTTTGCCATAAAATTTGCTATCTGCCAATTTTTATTACTCTAATGTGAAGCCTACCTAGATGGCTTTTTTAAATTATGTTGATTTTACTTGTAGAATTCATTGTTCCAAAAAGAAAGTCACATAAAGTGGGCTATTACACTGAAATGAAATGGAAATTCTGTCACGTTAAAGGAAAGAAGAGTTTTTAAAGGCAGAATCTCTAATGATATCCTAGTGAGAAGTGTGCTTACCCAGTGTGTGATTCAACTGTTACTCACTGTTGCCATGTGATGGAATTACAGGCTCAACATTTTTGTTGTCTAAAGCAAGAAGTTTTGTTTACAGAATATGTGCTGCATAATAGTATCAGCAACAGGAGAAGAATAACAAATGTAAACCACATTGATGTACAGTACTGAGAAAATAAGGTCATAGTGTAATTTTAAATATGCTGTTCAATATCATTACCAATGAACATGGCACTGACTCCTATCAGAATGAAGGTCCAATAACCATTCAACAGTAAGGAAAAATGCTATTTCAATGTGCTCATGATGGCCTTGTAAGTCACATGGGATCTCTCAGTGGGCTAGATCCGGCTGGCTGGTTTATTTGTAAGGTCAGCCTTAACTGATACAGACATTGTAACCCAATGAAGATTTTCATTTGTGAAAGCCCTGTAGCATTAATTAAACCCCAGATGAGAGAGCCATATGTACAGCTATTGCTTCAGTTGAGTGAGTTTACAACTCAAAAGTTTTTTTTTGTGCAGTGGGAACTGTTATTTGTATTCCTTGTTGAGTTCCCAAACAACCATTTATGGCAGATTAATGGTGAAACTCCATCATAAAACTTTCGCTTCAACATGCACATTCATCAACAGGAAGGACTCATAGATCACTCCTTGATTGTAACTTTTATGAAGAATAGTGCAGATTTGTGTTTCTCCCTGATTCAATTCAATTTAATTCAATTCAATTTATTTTATACAGCCCAAAATCACAAATTACAAATTTGCCTCAGAGGGCTTTACAATCTGTACACAGGCTAGATCCTCTGTCCCTGAACCCTCACATCGGCACAGGAAAAACTCCCCTAAAAAAACTTTAACAGGGAGAAAAAAAGAAGAAACCTATGGGAGAGCGACAGAGGAGGGATCCTTCTCCCAGGATGGACAGAATGCAATAGATGTCATGTGTACAGAATGAACAACATAACAGATATAACACATTCAATGTATATGACATAAATTATTCATATAATAAGAATAGTAAGCAGAGTAACAAAGGAAAAAATTAAAACTACTTATAATAACAGCAAGGTGGCATGGTGGTGTGGTGGCTAGCACTGTCGCCTCACAGCAAGAGGGGCCCGGGTTCAATTCCCGGGCTACAGTCTTCTGTGTGGAGTTTGCATGTTCTCCCCGTGTCAACGTGGGTTCTCTCGGGGTTCTACGGCTTCCTCGCACAGTCCAAAGACATGCAGCTTAGGTTATTTGAAGACTCTAAATTGCCCGTAGGTGTAGATGTGAACGTGAATCGTTGTTTGTCTCTACATGTCAGCCCTGTGACTCACGACCTGTCCAGGGTGAACCCTGCCTTCGCCCAATGACAGCTGGGATCGGTTCCAGCCCCACCGTGGTATAAGCGGTAACGGATAATGAATGAATAATAACAGCAGCAACGAATATAGTAGAATTATAATAATGATATAGGGAATAGTAATTGTAATGTGACTAATAATAATAATGGAAGTAGCAGTTGGTGTCAGCAGGGCCACAGCAGGAGACACGACCACGGTCCAGATATAACCACGATTCATGGAAACCTGCGAGGTGAGAAAACACAAAGACTCCGGGACAAACTGAGATCGGTCTGATAAATACGACTTAAACCAGCTAAGTGCCATTCCTTTAATGCCAATTAGATGCTCCAGTCAAAGTCAGTAATGTGCATAAATACGACATGAATACATAAAGATGGAGAGAGAGATGAGGAGAGGAGCTCAGTGTATACTAGGCAGTTCCCCGGCAGTCTAGGCCTATAGCAGCATATCAAGGGCTGGACCAAGGCAAATCTGAGCCAGCCCTAACTATAAGAGTTATCAAAAAGGAAGGTCTTAAGCCTACTCTTAAAAGTGGTGAGTGTGTCTGCCCCCCGAACTGAAACTGGAAGTTGGGTCCACAGAAGAGGAGCTTGATAACTGAAGGCTCTGGCTCCCATCCTACTTTTTGAGACTCTAGGAACCACAAGTAACCCTGCATTGATGGAGCGCAGCTCTCTAGTTGGGTAATATGGAACTAGAAGTTCCTTTAGATAAGACGGTGTCTGGCCAATAAGAGCTTTGTAGGCGAGGAGAAGAATTTTAAATTCTATTCTAGATTTAACAGGGAGCCAGTGCAAAGAAGCTAATACTGGAGCAATATGATCTATTTTCTTAATTTTTGTTAGAACATGTGCTGCAGCATTCTGGATCAACTGGAGAGATCGATAGAAATAATTAAGTCTCATCTGCATAAAAATGAAAGTTTATGGAGTATTTTCTGATAATATTCCCTAAAGGAAAAATATATAAGGTGAATAAAATTGGTCCAAGAACAGACCCTTGTGGAACTCGGTGACTGACTTTGGTTTTCATCGAGGTTTCATTGTTTACATATACAAACTGAGATCGGTCTGATAAATACGACTTAAACCAGCTAAGTGCCGTTCCTTTAATGCCTATTAGATGCTCCAGTCTCTGTATTAAGATTTGATGATCAATGGTCTCGAACGCGGCACTAAGGTCTAACAACACAAGTACAGAGACAAGTCCTTTGTCTGATGCAATTAGAAGTGTTCTAAGTGGTCCCTAGATATATTTTGTAGTTGTTTTCTCCTTCCCCTCTCTTTTTCATGTCTTCCCTCTTGTGCAGGGCGTATGTGTGACAGGAGGGCGTGGCTGGCTGCTGATCAGACACACCAGTTCTCAATCAAGTCATCAGCCTACATAAGCTTGGCTTCAACTCCACCTCAGTGCCAGATAATTCAGTTTTCTAGACATCTAGATTGCATAGTGTTGCCTTTGTGTGATTTTGAGATCTTGTTCTCACTCGTGCTTTTTTGTGTTGGCAGGTTTTGGTGAGTCTCTCCACCTGCCTTTTTGTTTACTCTGGTACCTCCATGTGCTCGCTCCTCTGGACCAGTGTGTTTGTTGCGAGCCAGCCAGCCACCTGCCTCCACTGCCCCCTTCGTGTTTTTTTGATAACATTGTTAATAAACTCTTTGTTGTATATATACACCGGCGTCCTGTCTCTGCTCTGGGGTCCAAACCCAACCAGGCTGTCACAAGAAGGTCATTGGTAATTTTCACCAGTGCTGTCTCTGTGCTATGATTCACTCTAAATCCTGACTGAAAATACTCAAATAAACCATTGTTATGTAGAAAGTCATACAGCTGATTTGCAACTGCTTTCTCGAGGATCTTAGAGAGGAAGGGAAGGTTAGATATAGGTCTATAGTTAGCCAACACCTCTGGATCAAGAGTGGGTTTCTTAACAAGAGGTTTAATTACAGCTACTTTGAAGGACTGTGGTACATGGCCTGTTAGTAAAGACAGATTGATCATTTCTAATAAAGAATTGCAAACTAAAGGTAAAACTTCCTTAAGCAGCGTAGTCGGAATCGGGTCTAAGAGACAGGTGGAAGGTTTAGACTTAGAAATAGTTAAAGTCAATTGTTGAAGGCCGATGGGCGAAAAGCCATCTAAATATCCATCAGGATCTAAAGCTGCTTCTAATGTTACTGTATTTGAGGATCGATCGGACTGGTTGAGGGCAGGAGATTATTCATTTTGTGTCTAATAGCTAGAATCTTATCATTAAAGAAGTTCATGAAGTCACTACTACTGAGGTTTATAGGACTACACGGCTCAACAGAGCTGTGACTCTCTGTCAGCCTGGCTACAGTGCTGAAGAAAAACCTGGGGTTGTCATTATTTTTCTCTATTAATGCTGAATAATAATAGGCTGCTGCATTACGGAGTGCCTTCTTATATATTTTAAGACTGTCTCGCCAGACAAACCGCGATTCTCTGTGGTGGAATGCCATATCCTTTCAAGTTTTTTTTGAGGGTTATACCATGGGGCAAACCTCCTTCTTTTTTAGAGGGGCAATAGAGTCTTGTGTCATTCGCAGTGAGCCTGCAGCACTATCGACAAGTCGGTCAATCTGGGATGGACTAAAGTTAGAGTAGGAGTCCTCTGTTATATTGAGCAATGGTAATGAATTAAACGCTGATGGAATCGCTTCTTTAAATTTAGCTACAGCACTATCAGATAGACATCTATTGTAGAAACTTTTGCCTAATGGCGAACACTCCGGTAGTAAAAATTCAAAAGTTATAAGGTAATGGTCTGATAAAAGAGGGTCTTGTTGAGAGACAATTACATTTTCTATTTCAATACCATATACCAGAACAAGGTCGAGGGTATGGTTAAAACAGTGAGTGGGTTTCTGTACACACTGACAGAAGCCAATCGAATCTAATAATTAAATAAACGCAGTA